>NW_009607808.1:0-2554 GCF_000690535.1 Cariama cristata
TCCCTCCGGAGCGCCCAGCCCCACTGGCCTCAGCACAAGTGGACAGAGCCAGACATCAGTTTAGAAAAAGATTAGCACCCCTTCTGAAGGAAGGTAGTGGGGAACCTGGGAAGTGGGGCTACCTTCTGGTTTTTTAATCCCATTACTCCAACAGACTCGAGCAGATCTCTTCGAAGTCATGACCTAATTCTTACGTGGAGCCTTGGAAGTTAACCCCAGAACTTGGATTTGTGTGATTACATCTGCCTCCTTTCTTTTCTTTCAGATGATTGTAAGGAGGTCAAAACATCACGCCACTCATAATGAAGTGACAGAAATAAACATTCGTCTTCATCCTCTGCCCATTTCTTTTGCCTCCGACTACCCGTGTGCTTGAAGAGCATTGATGCTGGGTTTAACGTAGCACAAAGCTCGTCACTGCTTGTTCCCGAAGTTGGTGCCCAGCCGGCACCGCAGCAGCCCCACTGACGGGTTACTTTAGAAGCCACTGACCCAAGCGCTGCTCTGAACCGGTACCTCACGCGTGTCGGGATTTTACTCTGCAAGGACTCAACGCTCTAAACACTTCTTAACACAACGTCCCACCTCAGTGAAAATATTCAGATGCTAAAAGTGAGATATAAGCATGGGAATTCACGTAAAGCCTGATACTGCAAGGGAGCAAGATTTTCAAAGAGGCTTGGTAATAAGAAACTATCATTCCCCAGCCACTAAAATATTATTCCCCACACTAGTCAGAAATCGTTCCTGCCAAGCAATCCTCTCTTCTGGATTTTCCTCCTTCTCTCATCACACAGACGTTTTGATTTTACATTCCATTGCTGCTCCTCTAGCTTTATACAGTTTATATTTAGCTCCAGCTAATTTGTAAGGGAGAAGGCAGACTGTAAAAAACAAATGCAAGCTTGGACCCGTATAAATAATTAACCTCGGTTTAACAACATTCATTATTTCACTATTAACTCGTGCCCTGATGCAATTGCCCAGACAGGGCAGCGAGAGCATCCCTTACCCAAGGGGCAGCTCGCTTCCCTTTAAGGCTCAAGGCGCTCCCAACGCCCCTGTGCTCACAGCTCCCCTGCAGCCCAACAGTCACTGCCTCCAACAAGGAAAAACAAAAAAACCCCAAAACCTAAACAAGAGTTAAACCTGAAATCCTACGTGGTTTCCACCTGGCTTGGAAACTTTTTCAACAACAGCTATAGTATTTCTTCTTCTCTGACACCACTGGGGAACAGTGTGCTGACGTTACCTAATGGAACCTTTTCTTTTTAATCCTACCTGGCAGTTACACAAGTGTGGCTGGTAGTTTTATTAATAAATTGTAAGCTTTATTTTTTTCCTGTGAAGAACCAGCTGCAACTTACGCTCTGTTGATTGTACAGCACATGCAGGTTTTAAAATGAAGTTAACTATATCCCAAGCTAGTTTCAAAAAAAAAAAAAATCAGTCCCACTGTAACAATAAAAGAGAGGCTTTGCTCTTGCTAAGGTGGTTTAATATGTCTCAAAGTGAAATTTCCACTAAATAACCACTTTAGATTTATATCTGCTGAGAATTATTTCCAGTACTTCCTTGCTTAATGAACTTAAATGCATCACTGCCCTTGCTGTTTAATTTCATTACAGGCATTTTAGTTTAAATGTTTTCAATTTATAATATACTTGTTATCCACTGACTTCTACAGCCAGGTGGAAACAACAATTTCAAAACTAACTTTTTCATTTGGTGTCTGGAGAGCTTTTTTTTTTTCTGTGCAACCGTTAAAACTATCCACTATAACAGTGTTTCAAAAACTTGGAAAAAATCCTTACACAGGGTGCAGTCTAGAACATGAATGGATGTTTTCCTTCTACAAACTTCTTGAATAGTACTGAAATAGATATAACTTCTGGATCAGAAAGGTGTTCCAAGTTCAATTTTTATGCCTATTTGTTTCCCAAAAAATAGTATTTCATAGGAGATGACATTAAATAAAAACGTAGCATTTTGCAGCACAGTCATTCTATATATATTAGTCTTGAGTAAACACTACAGATTTGTGTAGCATTTTACAAAAGCAAAACATGTCTAAGGAACTTTGTCCCATCATAAGATGAAAAGCTTGAGAACTAACAATGAAAGCAAACTACTTGCTTCTCTGTGTGTTAAAACAATTTATCTTCCCAATAACTTCTTTATTTTTTTTCAGGTTAACTCATGCTGCAGTGTCCCTCTGGGAAGAGTTATTTATATTAACATCAGCCAAGCCCAAGACTCCAAAATTAGGGGAAGGAATAAGCCAAGTCACCTGTTAGAAACTGGTTTTGTTCTCATTCATTGCAGTGGCCGCTGAGGAGCAACACGGGGAGACTCTTGCCATGCCATGCTGTTCAGGAGAGACAATCCTTGTTCCCAAAGCACTCGGGAACAAAGATAATCCACCGGTCATGTGGCAAAGAAATGATTGATTTGCTCATCCTTAGCTCCAACATAGGAGCAAGTAAGTGGAGCCACAGTAAAGAGGAGAATTAAGGAGCTTATTTAATCCACACAGCAGTAGAGCTAAAGCAGC
>NW_009607808.1:2569-2828 GCF_000690535.1 Cariama cristata
CTTTAAGGGTGTTACTTCAACGTACCCCGATTTCCAGCCCATCTTCCAGAGTCCCTGAGCCTCCTCTGTGCCTGTTACTGCCTCCAACCCCACTTCCAAATTTTCAAGAAAAATACCAGACTCGGAAAAAAAATCCCTGTATGGACCTACTCAACCTATCCTCTTATTTTGACAGGAAACTATTGATGGTTATTCTTTGACTGCATTTCAACGAAGCGTGCTCCTCTTTATTCTACCTACAGGAACTACAAGCATGACA
>NW_009607808.1:2929-3210 GCF_000690535.1 Cariama cristata
TTCTAAGTGACTCCACTTCTCCACAGGCTCAACGCAGCCACCTGCTTCAGGATTTTTCAAGAACCTGAAGGAATTCCCTCAAATATTAAGCATGTATTCATTTATTTTTGCAAAGACCGGAGCAGGAAGATGGCAGTTCTGCCTCGGGGGGCAGCAGTTACCCCTTTCACCGAACGCCCTCCGTTACTTAACACCACGACCCGCGGAGGCACAGACGGCCCCGTCGGCCCCAGCACAACACATTTAACGACCAGCGCCTGCTGAGGAGAGAGCAGCTACCG
>NW_009607809.1:0-5575 GCF_000690535.1 Cariama cristata
CCGCGCTTCGTGCTGGCCCGGCGTGCCCGGAGGGCGGCTGCGGGATCACCCCATCAAAGGCACCGCTGGCTTCAGCAGCAGCCGAGGCGAGAGCTCGCTAGTAAGGCCTGACAGGACCTGGCCGGCTATCGGGAGGCACCCAGTGCTCGGCCCTGCAGCCATCCTCTGTAACTTCAGCCCAGCCTCCACAGAGCTTGTTCATTCTGCCTGCGCATCCCACTAGTGAGGCATGAGCGCCCCGCAGGTAAACAGTAGTTGAGACCTTCCTAACTCATGAAAGAAAGATATTTTTCAAGAAGGTGTAGTCTTGTTTAATTCTTAAATCTGCTCAGCATCTTATGTCGATGAAGATGGCAAGCCTTTACAGTTCCTGAATTGGGGTGTAAGTGAACAGTACCCCAGCTAATCTAAAAGTGAGGGCCTCAGAAACAAAAAGATTACATGACTGGCACATTGAAGAAGGTTCTTGAAAATGAATTGTGAACACGCAACAGTGGCCCACAAGGTAGTATCCTCAATAGTGAACATATTTAAGAGGGATGAGGATATGTTTCTTAGTAATCAGTTCTAGATTTTTAATTATTCCCTCAAACGTCACTAGATAAATTACTCACTTAAGCTTTCTTATCTAAATATGCCTTACTTATTTGAAAAACTCCTGGAATGTGAACAGGTTATGTAATGGGAAACAGTTCTGTTACTAGCAGCAATCATGAAACCTGTGTCTGCCAATAAAACTACAATCACAATTTCTAGAGAGTGTGGAAGTGTACATTTTGACAAAACCACAGCATATTCTGGCATTTTATTTCTGTACTCTCTATCTCCAAGTCTTAAAAAGTCTTCCAGGTGGAGAAAACTGCACAGATTCTTTTTACTTCATTTGAGACCCTGAATAGGACCACTCAAATTAACCTGTTCACTTTCTCTCTGCAAGCTGAGGATGGGGAAAGAGGCATCCCTCAGGAGGGAACTCAGCCCTTGTCAGTCCACATGTTGTTCTCTAGATAATCTCTGCCTCCTCACACCCACTGCAGAGCAGAGTTCTACAGTCTGTGGTCAGCTACTGTCCAGATGGAGAGATTACTCCTAAAATATCCATGACATGTTACCAGGGATACAAAGCTGATTGTCAAACTTGAATTTTTATCCAGGGATCTGCTATCCACTAGAAAATTTGTAGTGGTCTTTAGTAAGTCAAAAAAGGTTGAAAACCATTATTTAGCAGGAAATTAAAGTAAATTGACTGAGATAACACAAGTGCCTGAAGTTGGATGGGATAAATTCAGGCTTGTTCTAACTCTTTAGATGGGGCAAATGTCATCTAAATCAGTCTTTATAAGCTTCTTCTCATTCTGTGATATGAGGGATCTTAACGTATCTTTCTTCACAGTGTCAATCATTAAGACACTTAATTCTCTTGCCATACCCCAAAAGCATACCAAACCTTTATTCAACACAAACAATGAATACCTGTTTTAAGATTTCTACACTGTCATCAGACACCTTTGTGGTACAAACTAAGTATGAGAAAATGCTTTTCATGAAGAGTTTGGGTTTCTCTCCAAGGCAAAAATAAAGGTTTAGCAAGTCTTACAGGCATGTCCAAGTCTAGAACATCACCAGAAACTGATCTTAGATAACTACTGCTAAGAACCATCCTCCGTCCAGCTACCTGTTTTTAGAACCAGAAAACTACCAATATTCAGCTTTGATCCAGTGGATTCAAAGATAAGCTATTTACCATTTTTGTCATCCAGAAAGAGGTTCAATGCTGCTGTCTCAGTTTAATTTCAAAATTAGTTGGTGTACAAGCACACAACAGTCTTGACCCAAAAAGGACTAACTCCCAATTTAAAAAAAAAAAAAAAAAACCAAACCTAAATGTACAACAGTATGTCTGGAACCACTAATTAAAAATATGAGTTAATAAAGGGAAGTCTTATACTGACTTTTGATGATGGTAAGACAAGAAAACAGTAACAGAAAGACTCGAACCTAATCACAGGTTCCTATACTGATGTCTTACTATATCTGATTGTACAGGCTATAGAACGACCAGATGTTACACAGGATTTGTTTGATACTAGCAGTCATGCCATTGTATTTCGTTGCTCTGAAAAAAAGAAAGTAAAAGTTAAAAGTGAAAGTGAAACGTGCCTGAAGCTGGAGGGTATGGCGGAGAATGGTGTCCTCTAAAGCATGAATCCACTTCTCTCTCTCATCAGCATCTCGAGCTGAAAAAGTATTCAAAGGATATTGTTAAGTTATAGGCAGTCTTATATACTGAAAGCCATAAGCAAACAGATCTGATGTCCTCACTAAATAAAGAAATTAAACCATACCATCTTTGTTAAGTCACCAAGGACAGAATTCCACAGTTCTCTTAATATCCTGTTTATTCTTCTGTGGTTATAGCTCTGTAACATTATGATGTTATATGGTACTAGAGAGATGTTTTAAATAACCATGCACGCAAAAAGCTTTTATGCTTTGGTAGAAATGTTATTCTACTAATGACTGTACCATATATATCAAATTAAAAAAAAAATAAGATAAATATAAGAATAGTTCTGCATTATTGCTATTTGTGATTATCTGTCCCTTGTCTGTCTTTAGGTGCACACATGTGAAGAGAGTTTGCACAGACATTCCTCACTTAATTCACTGAATCATTTTTAAATTTTCTTAGTTATGAGAAGCTGTTCAACCTGTAATAAATTATCCAGTAATTCTACTTCAGTGTGGACATAGTAACTTCGAATAAGTTAGCCTTTCAGGTATGGATTCATAAGACAGGACAAACACCTCTAACAGGTCACCAGTGTGAATAATGAAGGAAAAGAATAATCTGAAGTATATAATAAACATTTTTTAAACTCAAGACACTACTACTCTAAAACTGAATAGAACCTGGATCATATGTTAACGACAATACACACAGTAGTATTTTCATAGCTCTGCAACAGACCACCATACAGTTTTAATTAAGAATCCAAGTCAGGATGTAATGACAAAAGATGATGATTATGCTTCTCAGTTGCAGATGGTGACAGTTAAGAAAGCAATATATTAAGTGATGATTAAAGGAGGTAGTGGATGGCTTTCAGGACTGAGAGGACAAGGAAGAGAAGAGGAGCTGGTAAAGGCAGATGAAGAACAGATCAAAATGAACTAAGGACTATCATTGCCTTTTTTTTTTTTCCTTCTTTTTTTCCCCCCAATACTGCTATTCTTCCCCCCTACCTGCAGTACAGACACGCCACCTTAACTTCACTAGTTTGAAGGAGTTCCTTGCTGTGCTCTAAGAGTGTAAAAAAAACAGGAGCAAACAGAGTTAGTGGACTCCAGGTGAAGAAAGAGAAAAATCCACAGGCATTAAATAGACTGTAAACAAACTGGCCCATATACAGATTTAGAATAGTTATTGACAATTGTTTCTAGTTCCTCATTCAAGGGGAAGGTATTTAAAAGAAACAGGAAGCCTGCTAAAAGCAAGGAAAGCTTAAGTGACCTAGCACCTATTATGAATCAGAGAACTAAGATTCCTATCTGACTTATTTGTTACAGAGTTCAGAGGAAATATCTGTAAGTTATTATACTGAAATGTACTTTCCAGCCTCAAAATGCTTTGTTTTCAATGTTTCCTTTCTTACCCTTATGTTTCTATTGCTTTTATTCTTTGGAATTCTGCAGCTCAAACCTATCCATACTCAAAACCACCACAGGTTTACCAAATATGTTAAATAATCCCTCCTTTAGGAAATTATTTATTATTTTTTCACACATCCGTTCCTATAAAGGGTATTTCATTGGCCAGAGGAAGGAATGAGGGAAGAATAATCAGAAATCCACAGAAGAGTCTCTCTCTTATGCCCCCCCTGCCTTTAGGAGGAGAAAGATGTAGATTTTTCTAGACTCCTCAAAGAAAACCCTATTAATAGCAAAATAAACATACTGCATTGTTTACTTCAGTATATATACACTAATTATGTCAAATTAACAAAACCATCAGGAAAGAATTGACAATTTATGTGCTTGTGAGAAATAAAGAATTACAGAATCAGTATGGAAGAATGTCCTTTTAATATAGAAACTTGCTCGGAGTCTAACTGATGAGGTGGCCTCACAAACTAGTGGGGCAAAACTTCCGCTACACACAAGGTAAAAGTAAAAGCCTAGTCTGAAATCTAGCTAGTTTTTAAAAAATACTTATTTCCCCAGATACTACAAGTCAATCCCTACTCATTGTTGTTTTAAAATAGTAAAGTGGGATCAATTGCCATGGGTATTCTGGTAATGATACTGTTAACTTGGACAGATAAAACTACACATAAGGGAAAGTGACTACGCAAAGTGCTCTCATATGCACAAAGGAAGTCTGTAGGAAGAAGTTAAAGTAATTAAATGTTACTTGGAACAGCAGGTAAATAACTTCCCTGCAGGAACTGCAGCAAGTATTAAAAAGCTGGATTTTGCCACCTGTAATACTCTCAAAAACTCATTAGAAAGAACTGCTAATTTACAGGGGTTCTTCCTACTAGTTCTCTGTATTTTAATTGAAAAACTGAAGCAGGTGCTGAGAACAAGTTTATAATGCAGTGAAACTAGGCAGGATGAAGGGACAGAAACCCTATGAACTCTGCCCAGATAACTGCATTAAGCCAAATATATTTTGCAATGTGCAAATTACAATTTTTCTTTTCACATTATGTACACACATGCACACACAAACACCCTGTTCTTTTTTTCACAGTATAGCTTACACGTCAACACTAATTTCCATTACTGAATTAGTCAATTAGAATCAGGTATATTTTCCTCTGATAGTAATTTTAATGCTTATTAGCTTCCCTGGTGCTGCTTACCAAGAACAGGCCCTTTGCCTTGTCCTGACAGACATATTAATCAAGCTTAGGCTTCTTACACCAGTCACCACCGAACAGTAAACATATAAAGTTACCTGTGTCATTAATCTATCAGTACTTCAAATGTATCAATGTTTCAACTTTTCAAAGGTGTGTTCAAATTGGCGGTGGTTAACATATTTCAATGTGTGTACGGTTTCTCAGGTTTGTTTTGTGATTTTCTGTGTTTTTTTTTAATCAACCCTCTCCCAGTCCCAAAGAACACCTTACTGGGTTACACCGTACTGGGGTACAAGTCACTGAGGAGCTACTAAGTAATTCACACGATACAAAAATCCCATGTTCAAGGTTTTTGCCCACAATTATTTAAACTAAAGAAGGAACAATGAAGCTGCAGACCAGTGAATTAATCCTTGTATTGCAACAGATTTCCTATGATCTTCCATACCGCCAGCAAAAAGAGCTCACTGTTAGTTAAATACTAATCTCAATATACAGTAGCCCATTAATAAAGGTTATCACATTAGGACTTGTATATGAAGCACTAACAGAACAGAGAAGGCTTACAGCATCAGGGAAGACCTAGAAACCAACTAAACAGTACGGTTCAAAAATTGAACCGACTTTCCCATGCTCATAAATACACTAAACTTTTGAAGCTTCTATTCCTCTAATAGCCCTTTTGTAGCTCTTTCTACCAGGGTTCA
>NW_009607809.1:5606-7523 GCF_000690535.1 Cariama cristata
AAGGAAAAAAGCTGTATTTTCTTCCCCATATACTAGATATTGCAAACTTATGGCATAGCATGCTCAATCCTTAGGTAGAACACATGAATCTCATCAACGCTGCGACTAAGACAAAGTCTCGGCCACAGTAAATCCAGGAAGACTGCCATGAGAAGACTACTTACTGCATGGAAACACAGAGCACTGTAACCTTTCTGGCACTCTCTGATCAGGACACTGGTTTAACTTTCAGACCATCTATCATCAACAGTAGATCCTCCTGGCTCTCCTCCATACACTCTTTTAAGAAAACCATGGAGAAAACAGTAGGATGCAGTTTTTAGTAAAGTAAGCTGTGAGAAAAGTTATATGAAATCAAACCAAAATGGCTGCTGGGAGATTAGGTGCAAGTAAAAGCTCCCTAACAGTAAAAGCAATTTAGAACTGAACAGCTGCCAAAAGATCACTGATGGAAAAAAAAAAAAAAAAATCAATGGGAACATTCAAAAAAGAGATTAGCCAACACACTCAGAAACAATTTATGGGAAAAATCTACACACAATGGTCAGAGATCATTATCCACCCATCTGCAGGGAAAGCTAGATATCCAAGCTGTTTTTCACTTAAAGAGGGCAACTTTGGCCAAAGAAAAAGTTATGATATCTTTTCAGCTGAGAAGTTTGTGATGCATACTGCATAACATCCACTCTGCATCAGCAAACGCTGCAGGCTTTCTTCAGCAGATAGGGGACAAGAATGCCTTGCTCATTAGTCCTATGTCTCAAGTGCCCTGAAATCACTCCAACTTTTGTCGTTATTTGATCAGGTTCCGTTTTAAAGTTAATTCCTCCCCGTTTCCCCCCCAATTCCTATGGGAAAGCTACTCCAGAATTTATTTCTGCCAATATATTTGGGATAAGGCAATTATTATCTAGTCCAAGGAATTTCACTAGTATCTGTGCTTATATAAAAATGGAGGAATGATATCTGGTCCCTCCTGACACAAAACTTCCAGAAAGAGAAGAAAGGCAGGGGGCAAGAGAGAGAAACAAGTTACTTTTTCCTAGGCTGACCCTTGAATAATGGTATTACAAAAGGCAAATTAGAAACACTGAGACATCTACATGAGAAATACCTGGCACTTATAAAACAGAAAGGTGTTACTTCAGCTGTTTATAAGTGATTCAAATTTATTTATATTAATTAGAAAAAGAAATTAAATAGAGGAGCCCACTACACTACATGAATATTCATTGTGGTTCATAGTCTGAGGGGTTAACGTGATAGTTACCTTGTCAGCTGAAATTCAAGTTGTACTAGCACATCAACTATCCACAAAAATACCAATGCTGTCTGCTGTTGAGAGAACAGTCCCTATGCTTTTCTCTATTTTAAGTGCCAGAATCATTAACTCAGTTTCTACTGCAATTTAACAGTGAATATTTGCACATGGAACCAGCTAAATCCACATAGAGCTACAGATTCACTGCTGTATGCAAGAGGTTGGAATCATTAATGGCTGAAACATTGTAAATTTACCATGATTATGTCAGCTAAGCTATTTTTACATTTTTCTAATAGAATTAGTATTTATGAGCTAGATTACAATTTGTTCCCATATGCTTAACCTTTCACTCCTGTGTGTCTATAGTGCATCCTTCGAAAGGTACCGGTATAATTTATTCTGACATCTCAGGCATGTCTGAGACAACCATGGCGTACTTAACACAATCACAAATCTATTTATGACTAGTTCAGAGAAACACACTTGAAAAGTATGTAATTGCATTACAGTGAGATTTAATATGATAATAATATTTTTAAAGATGTGCTTTTTTTGTGATCTGTCTAGTTGAGCTTATTCATAAGATATCTTAACATCCATTTTATACTAAAAAAAATTCTGAACTCTTTCCACGAGCAGGTACAAAGACCAAC
>NW_009607809.1:7554-20425 GCF_000690535.1 Cariama cristata
AATTATTTTACCAAGGGGAAAATTACAGAATGAAAAAAGTACTAAAGACAAGAATCATTACTTCTACTGAGGAATTTCTGTAATTCAGAAAAATGATGTTTTACAACTAAAATAGTCCCTTACCTCTGAATTTCCCAAACTGCCAAGTCAGATATGGCAGGGATTTTAAGAAACTATTCTATGAGGACGAGGCGGCAAATGAAATGCAACTACAATAAATGCTCTCGGCCTCTATTAATTTCGCAAATAGAGAATAAATTTTGTAATTTAGAGTTCCTATAATATTTACTTGATTGTGAAGAGATTATATGTGTTTATATAACGTATACCAAATGTTAAAGTACAGCATAAACCAGATTACTTTTTCTAGCCTAAGCTTGATAGCATCTAAAGATTAGATATAAACAAGTTTAACAACTCAGCTCCACGATACAGCGTTTACTACTAGCATTTCTAGGTCATGCACAGCAGTACTTGGAAGACAAAATATACAAAACATATCACCTCAGAATTAGCATACTGGTGCTATTTTTTGCCTGTGTGCATCTGCATGGGCATTAGGATGAAAGAAAAACCTTAAGAATTTGTTAAAAAAAATCACTAGATCTGTCACAAAATGAAATGCATATTTTATTTTCATTCACTGTGACCTACTTACAGGCAGAACTCAGTAAAAAAAGTCTATTACACCCACAGAGTCAATAGTCAATTATGCAGCCTTCATTCTGACAAAACTTCCAGTGATTTTTATGCAAAAATCCTGTATTTTCTCAGCCAAGTGCAGAACTAACGTAGTAGCTTTACACACAAATAACCAGATGATAGAGGTGAAATTCTGACTATTATTGAGATCGATAGGATTTTTGCCACCAATCTCCATGGAGAGAGATTTTATCAGCAGTGCCCAATAAGGTGGAAAAGTCACATGTCAAACAGCTGTTCCGTGGCTAAATAAACGACTTTTTAAAGTCACTGAAGGCCTTTCAAACCATAGAAAAACATGCTAGATGAAGCAGGGTTTCACACAAGCCTACCAAAATACTGCAGTTTCATTGCTTACAAATACCCTTCTAACACATGCAGCTCCCACATCTGTCAGAGGTTGAACATAGTCTCAGTACCTTGTTTCCTCTGTATCATAATTTTGGAGCTGTCACAATCATTATTCTCCCTTCTACTAATCTTCCTCCTGATGCCATTCTCCACCCACACATATAAATCAACCCTCCTTTTGTACTGCAGGTGTTTGACCAGTCTGATCTCCCTGTACCTACAGAAGACTCCTGTGCAGTCACGAGAGAAACAAAGTCTAATCTTGTCCAGAGAAAAAGCATCAAATGGTCTCCTGTGTACAACATATTAGTAAGATTAATCTGAGATCTTGAGAAATCAACTGAACTGCTGTTTCACTGTTACCTAAGCCCTGTAAGTTTTTTAGCAAGCTTTATCATCAGCCAATAAACATACCTTCAGGTGGAAACTTGTGTGACAAAGGAAATATACGACCAAGATGCTGTTGGTTCTCTCTGGGAATTCGTACACAACGTGTCATTTTGTAATGAAGCATTTCTGAATGCGGGACAATCTGCAAGTATCTGGGTTTTCACTAGAGAATGTCAGTATTTAAATATTGATAACAGTAACACTAAATAATACTTTATATAGTATATTCTGTGGAAATGGCTTTCAAGGTATGTTTGCATTTAAAAGCCATTGCAGATCACACTGAACTGGCTCAGAAACTACCAGTTTACAGTGGAAACCATATTTTTGCCTTGAACTAAAAAAAAAATAATAATAATAGAAGAACAAAAATATAACCATTTTTCTTAGCCAATAACATAGTTCTCAATTTAACAGGCCAAACTCAAGTTTACTACTTGGAATTTCTTGTTAAAACAGAAGGAAAAGGATGTTGAACTTCTCAATATCTCTCCCTTCCTTATAGTGGGACCTTTTCTGACCATTTCTCCCCTTCCAAAATAGTTGCCATGTATCATATATACAGTTGAAATAAAAGATTCATATTGACACCGAAAGTATCAAGCAATAAATACACTATTTCTTCCAGAGGAAGGAAAAAAGAAAACAACTGGACACATCACACAGATACCGTTTCAGGGAATTACTTTCTTTGCTACTCTCAAGTTTAACGTATGTTTTGAAACCTGCTACTTCAACCTCAAGAAATGGAAAACCAAGAGGTGTTTATATATGACCATAAAAATTGAGTACAGATAGCCCCATTAAAAATGGCATACTCATGGTATGATTAGAAAGTAGACAATTATAATGCAGGGTGCTGTGTGTGCAAGAAGGAACCGCATGAAACAGTAAAAGCACAACCACACATCATTCCCTGTGCTCTGGTCACAAGTTCCAACTACTCAAAATATTAGTATAAAACGTTAATAGCAAAAAGGAGGTAGATGGAAGAGAGAGGAAGAAAGACAGAAAAATCATACTGCAAAAGCTAAACCTAGTTCTGGTTTGCAGAGGAATTTTTGCAGTTTTGCCAATCGGGAGAGGACAAAGATGCAGCCCAGAACTTTGTGCAGCACACATGTGGTCAGTTAAAGGGAGGAAGACAGTCAGCTCAGCTCTGATGTAAATGTATGAAGAGACAAGGCTGGAAGCTTTACTCTTAACGTAGCTGCTCATCCTCCTCTGCAATATAAAAGCACCGTTGAGCGTAGCATAGAGGAATTCACTGTTTCAGCATCACCAGAACCCCAAAAGACCCTGACAAATTTTAGCTTAGGACAAATGATGCAGTCACAGCAGTTATAAACATCATTGAGGAAACCAGCACAGACCAAGATTTCACACCAAAATCTCTTTCTAGGCATTTTTCAATATCAAATTGAAAAAGCTCTCAAAACTTTTTGGGAAAAAGGCTGCAATTAATGAATCGTTATTTAAATTGGGTAATCTGACAGACTAAAGTGCCTCTTTATACCACAAGGCCAATCAGCTTCCTGTCATCTATTTGGTGGACAATGTTAAGGCTTTATAGAAGACTATAAATATTGACTATTTCCCCAAGTAGTGGTGAAATGCAGGTCTAAAACCGTTATACTTAATTTTGATACTTAATACAAATACTTAAAATCTCAAATTCTGATATTGCTCAACAACTAAGGCCTTTGTGGACCCCAGTATATCCTTGGTAATAGCCGTGTCCCACATTAACAAAAGTTCCCTCCTTTTATAACATTAAGGCAACCTCTTGCTGTACGTACCTCCCTCTTTTCTCAGCTGGGATGCTAGGCAGACACAAATCAAACTAGAAAGGGAGGCAGGATGGGGAAGAAGGAGAAATCAACCTTTACCAGATGACAGCTTTCATATAATAGGAGGCTAAGTTGCACAGCAACATTCATGCTTCATTTCTCAGATACTTTTGTGGCAGGAATAGCAAAGGAAAGCCAAAAGCTAAAGCAAAATCATCTCAGATCAATGCACTGGACTGCTTCCAACCTTTCAATCCTATATTACAGAAAACAGGGGAGACAAGACTGATTTGCCTTCCAAGGAGCTGTGCTGCAGGCTGTAAAAATAAGAGCTGGGTTTTCAGGTAAGGGGTTTAAAAATCTGAATTCTTGTTTTCGCATACAATGTGTGTTTAGTGAAGTATTTCAGTCCAAATAAAAGCCATTATTGCTTCAGGTTAGACAGCAATTCAATACCCTTGCCGGACTACCTTGAACATCATGTTCCCACTTTTGAATTTAAGCCACGAGCATCCCAGTGAACAGAAAGAGCAGCTAAGTGATATGAAGGGCAGAAGAACTGACTTTCCAAATGGAAAGAGCTTATAGCTAGGTGATGATATGAAGATGTTAAAAGAAAAAAACAAATGAACAAACAAACCCACAGTGTTTGAAGATAATGGAACATTTAGAACAGGGACATGTATTACAGCAAGAAAAAATTTATCATCAAGAGCGAGCTTCCTGACAGGAAGGTACATTAAACTAAGAGTATTATCCCAAAAGTCTTGCGGCAACTTGAATGGATTTTTGCATCTAATCTCAACAAACCCATGAGGGAGTGCTTTGAGATCTACCTAATTCAGAAGCCTTAGAATCAAGCCATGAAACTGGATATACCGTATGACCAAACAAGGACCAACTGGGAGATGAAATACATTGCTTTTAAATCTATTTTTAAATTTCTGTGGACATTCTGCCCCTCCTTTCCCCCTTCAATGTAAACAGGTATCAATACAGCCATATGTAACAACAAAATAAAGGGAAAAAAATCTGCTGGGCACTGTGGCAGAGCTAAAGTTAAGCTGACAGTAAAACCAAAACATGTTGGTTGTTTTATTGCTCATATTTATTCAATTCATTTCTTTCCTTTATACTCAGGTACTAAGTATATGGATATCATTTGAGATTTACACAGTCATCGTTCAAAGCCTATCTTTTCTTTGTAATAAAAACTTCTTGACTTTTACTAGTGTTCAATACAGGGATGGCCACTAGGAAGCACAGTTGCAAATAGAATAGAGGGAGACTGTCACAGGCAGCAACAAAATATGATCTACACACTGGGAAGACTCAGAATTTACCAAGATCCAGTGACAGGCAAATCTCAGTGGGAGATGCTGGAGGTTTAGCATTCAGAAATTCAGTTACACATATAGACACACATATGGGAACAATATCCCTGTGAGAAATTGATTAGACATCTTTAAATGACTTATTTGCCCTTCATCTCATTATTTACGTCTCTAGAGTGTTAGACAGATGTGCAACTTTGAGGAACTGACATTAAGAAATAATTAATTAATCCAGTATGAAGTTTTTCCTTCTTTTCCCAAATTCAAATTCTATCACTGCTTGTCAACAAAATTTCACTGAGGCAAAGAACATTCACGTCTTCACCAATCAGTACTTAAAGTCTGAGTACATGAAAACATTTTTCTTTTGGAGCCTGAAAGAGAAACTGTTCCCCTGCAGATGGACCCTAACTTACACACAGATCAGCAGATCTTTGAAATCTTGGTATTTTTAAAGTTCTCTTGTTTTCCCAAATAGGCTCCAGGTTGTTTGGATCCCTGGATACCTTTGAGAATGAAGGCAGGCAGTAAGAAGGAAGGAAGAGATTGTATCTTTTAAAAAGTTACCACTTCTGCAACAGTCTTCTCTTGTACAAGACTTCTTTTATAAAGGGTGAATGTATTTATAGCTATGACTGTCTCACAGAACAAAAGCTCTATCTGGATCATGTATAAAAAATCTTCGAAAGAAACCGTTAGGAATACTTTGTTTTCTTGGATTATTCCCAGAATCTGTTCTACGTATCCTATGTAGTCTCAGAACATATTTTGTGTTTACATTATTACCCGTTCACCATTCGTGACTGTGACCTACATTTCACATAAATTAAAGCTTGTGTAATACTGAAATAATTTAATAGAATGAAAAAATATTTTATATATATATATGACATAGGGGTTGCATGAGGTGAGAATGCATTTACAGTGACTGTAAGAACTACAGATACAGTTCCACAGAGCTGTTTTATACTGAAATATCCCAGTAGTAATATCTTACCTGTCTTTTACATTTTCGCATTACAGCCACATATATTAATACTGTGCTTGTATCATTACAATTTTCTGGATATCAGGGATGTTAGCTTCATAATATGCCAATAGAAAAAAGTATAATATAGGAAATAGTGTACAATATCTTAGTTCTACACTAAAGGAGCATACACGAATCCTGACCTGATAGGAAATGCACATAAACTGAGATTATAAAGCATGAAATGCTTTGTGACAAAACTCATGTTAAAAAATTATCAATATTACTTAGAGGAGAACATTACTTGTATCAAATATTATCAGTCTTCTTTTAAGACATCTGACTACCCAAAAGATAATATAGCATATAAGAAAACACTGCAAATAAGACCTATTAGAAAGGTATATCTTAGTAACTAAAGATGAGATATTTCCAGATTTACCTGTATCAAGTTCTCAAATATTCAGCCGTATTTAGCTTCACAGTACTGAAAGACTACCATAGTACGGCATTCCGTTACTGCATTAGCAATTAGCTTGCATTTTATCAGTTATCCTTTGGAACACTAGATTTAAGTATTACTGTGAGCTCAGCATTATGAAGGTACGTTTATGAGGCTTAATGCAGTGAAAAGCCAGAGTACAGCAGCAGCATTTAGGAAGAACTGTAGCGCAAGGAATACAGATGCCAGTGACAATATGGTGTACAATTAATATTTATCATTAGAAAGATGTCTCACAAACACAGCAGTATTAATGGTAACTGCCATTTCCAAATCACCGATTTAAAAATATGTACAGTACAATATAGGTTATAGAATTATTGCAGTTCATATAAATTAATATGACTGCTTAAATGCAAATGTGCCTCTTGGATATTTACAGTTTCCAGCTCTATGCAAAGCAATTAAATGATTTAGTCACTACATTTTAGAGGAAAGCAAAAGGACTAACAAATGTTAGTTGAAAAATATTTTCATCACACTTCCCTAGGATTTTAACATTCAGAAGAGAGAAGTTCTCTAGTCAATATTATCACAGTATTTTGTCCTACTGCTGCAGATAAAATAATTTAAGGAGTACATAACAATTATATAGTACCTTACCCTTTCTACCGGTGAACCATAGCATGCAATGACGAAACATAGCAGTGGCAGATGGCATTGGTGTTAGTAAATGTGAATAAAAGGATAATAGCAGAGAAATGGTGACTGGTAGACAAGACACAGAAATGTAGATGAAATGAATGCAAGCTGGTAAATCTTGAAGCAAAGCTCCACCTTTAAGCCAAATGTTGTTTCTAGTCTCCTCGTAATTGAGCATTAAGTTCTATTTGGATACAAATTGCAACCTTCAGACCAGTCTTGATTCTCTTCATACAGAAATGCAAATTGTATCTTGATAACGAAGATCAGAAACGTTTTGTAAGCGAAACCCATAATCAGAAGCCCATTACTTTCTCCCCTTGAGTAATTTATTCTTTACATTTTTAATCTCCAAATCCTGCCAGAGCTACAGTCTCTTTCTAGCACATATGTCTCCACTGCAGATGTAAATCCCTGCCTAACCTGCAGCACCCCTGGATCCAGAATGTTCTCAGTGTATTCATTCATGCTGTTCTGTTGCCAAACATTTAAAATCATCCATCAAATACAAGTGGAATCTATTATAAGAAAAAACAATCTCTTCTTTCAGCTCACCCTGAAAATGGAAGGTTTTCTGATCAACAGTTATTGTGAAGGTGCTGTCGTCCTCATCGTCTATACCAATCACAGCTCCCTGTGAAACAAAGAACAAAATCCTGATAAGGCAAGCAGTGACATCAGCAGCATACACTCTATCACTACACCACTGGAATTTAAAAAGCATTGACAAATTAGAAGCAAACTGAATACAGTAAAGAGCAAAAAGATTCTCTGTTTAGCCACAGGATGCAAGTCAGTTCTTTAAAATAATAAATTTTTAGTTGCAGAAAAAAACAGTAATTATTTGTAAAACTGTGATTTTCTGGATAATAATATGCATCTTTTATTTTTGTAATGGAGGTGGCTTTACGCTATGGCATTATAGTAAACACTTCTATACTACATTCCAACTTATATTTTAAAGGAGAGTGGGGAACAATATTTTATAAGTATATAAAATGTATAAAAATATATAAAAATACTAATTCATGGATATGCTACAAAAAGAAGCTCTTGACCTGATTTTATCTACCAGTCTATAAAAAAAATAAATCATTCTAGCAGAATGAATTTGGCCCATCATGTCATGCCATTGGTACACTGCATGATCTAATTTTCAGTCCCTAAGTAAATAACAATAAGTCATCAGGATATATCAAAAGCAGCTAGCTTTGTCTTCTAATTCCTCATGAATTAGTAGAAGGAAATGCAAATAAATTATAGAGTTAAAGGCCATCTGTGCTCAGCTATTTGCAAATCTATCCACATCTTCATTCCTGCCCCCGCAACCACTTAATAAATAACACAGTTTCACCCAGGAGAAGACAACACTGAAAAAAGAACCATTCCAGGCCTCTGCCAACTCCAACAAATTATAACAATTAGTTCAAAAACCACCAATGACTTTACTGTTTCTCTTCTCCTTCTCCAGGAAATGTAGCATCAGGATCTGTTTTATCCTTCTGCCTCCCACAAAACAGACAGACATCACTGGAAGGTGCATATATTTAAAGGGTAAATTCTGCCCTTATTGTCAGAGTAAACAGCAAGTAACAGTAGTACGAGTGCCTGGGAGTCAACTCCAACAAGTGCTTCATTTCATTCAGCCAAGTATTATACAGCAACTGCAGAGTATGGGGTCAGGTATATATCAGGTTGGCCAAAACATAAGAATTGTTTTGACACAGACTTAGTGGAAGAGGGATCTCAATCAATCATAGTCACACACGTTCCTCATAGCCCCTATATGAGGTCTCTGACCAATGGTACCAGCTCTTGTACAGCTGGAACTATCACAGGCACCACAAGACAAAGAGTGGAAAGAACAGGTCCTATTTATGAATAGCACTCGTGGTTTAACCCCAGCTGGCAACTAAGTCCCACACAGCCGCTTGCTCACTCCCCCCATGGTGGGATGGGGGAGAGAATCGGTAGGGTAAAACTGAGAAGACTGGGGGGTTGAGATAAAGACCGTTCAATAGGTAAAGCCAAAGCCGCGCACACAAGCAAAGCAAACCAAGGAATTCATTCACTGCTTCCCATCAGCAGGCAGGTGTTCAGCCATTCCCAGGAAAGCAGGGCTCCATGACATGTAATGGTTACTTGGGAACACAAATGCCATTGCTCTGAACGTCCCCTGCTTCCTTTTTCTCCTCCCTTCCTCCCCGCCTTTATACACTGAGCATGACATCATATGGTATGGAATATCCCTTGGGTCAGTTGGGGTCAGCTGTCCCAGTCGTGCCCCCTCTCAACTCCTTGTGCACCCCCAGCCCACTTGCTGGTGAGGTGAGAAGCAGAAGAGGCCTTGACTCTGTGTAAGCTCAGCAGTAACGAAAACATCCCTGTGTTATCAACACTGTTTCCACCACAATTCCAGAACACAGCCCCATACCAGCTACTGGGAAGGAAAGTAATTCTATCCCCAGCCAAAACCAGCACAGCACTAACCATATGTAATTCAAGGCTACATAGCAGGAAAGGATAGCTCCAAACCGTTTTTTCTTCCCTCCACTGCCAAAAATGTACCACTTGGCTTCTCCAAAAGAGAATCTTCACTAAGCTTTCCAAGGATAGTTCTATGATCTCTATACAAGAGGCACCTAAAAAGTGGACCCAAACCAGTATAATTCTGAATACTTTTAGTGCCAGGACATAACAACAGCCAGATGACTAGCCATTACATTCAGAGACTATCTGGTAATCACGCAGTGTGCCAGCGCCATAACATGATGGGCCAGCTTCATTTTGCCAGAATGATTTTTTTTTTTTAAAATATACCAATAGATAAAAAATGTCTGGCACTTTAAGTACATGTTTTGCTACACAATAAATCAGAAGATCACTGCAAGTTGTACAATATCATTCTCCTCACCAGCAACACCAAAAACCTGTAAGTCAGACACCAAGAACATGACCAAGATATTCTCCCCAGAGAATACAGGTAAAACTAACGTAAGGCTAAAAAAGGTCAGACTAGGACAGCTACGTCCTGCCTCCATCCTAAGCGGTGGGAGGAAACTGAGGAGCAGGAAGAGCACATCACTGTCTGCGACCTCAGCACAAAGCTGCATAAAGTGCACAGGCTCTAATTGCAATGCTGAGGCAAAGGGTCTGAGTGTAAGCACAGAAGATGCTTCTGCTGTCCTGCAGATAATACATACGAACAAGTAAAAGAAAAACTAGAGTGTGAAAGTTTAAGTGTGTATTCCAGAAAATTTAAGCAGGACATAAGCATAGTACAGATGACATAGATTCTTCTATGAACACACCTTCCTAAGTACACTACGACAGTTAATGAAAGAATTTTAAGATGAAAGTTCAGGCCTATGAAACATGTGTATCAAGAGCAAAAAGGGAAGGAACAAGCTTTTAAAAATCCATTTAAGAAAAAAGGAAGTATTTTAGCCAAATTGCTTAAATTACATGTTTGTTTATGTTCACACCTACAGTTACAAATCAACAATTACTCTCAACAGAAAACCTCTTTGAAAGAATTTCAGACTGTAGAAGCCCATCTGTTCTGCCATCAGTATCACTGTCATCTGCCAGAAGAGCTGCTTTACAAAAGCAGAAAAAAAGACTCCTTCCTCCCTCACAAAAACCCCACACACACGTTCAGAGAAAGGATGAGGGAGTCAGCAAATCTTCAGAAAACCAAAAAATAATTTGGGGTGGGACAGCGGCAGATAAGGGAAGAGAAAGGGATGGTTTTATGTGAAATACATATAAAGATGGATCACGCAATATTGAACAGATTGTTCACTTTTAATATTTCCTAAACTGACAGGCTGAGGCCAACCTCCACATTGACAGGCTCACAACAGCATTAAATCAGGCATGGTTTTTCAGACTAAATTTTTCTGCACAATGCAAAAAACATCCTCATGAATCTTTGGGAATGTCATGTTCTAGACAGTGGTTTCAGTTTACATTACCCTTAAAGAAATTCTAAATTAAGATATGAACACATTAAACAAGGGAAAGTGCAAAAAAGTCATATGGAATCCAAGTGAATGGAGATTTTCTGTAGGAGTCTCAAAAGGCTACAGGTAACCCTTTATTACATCCACAAAAGACTAGAAAGGGGTAACAACAGAGGGAAGGAGTAACTGGAAGAAGCAGAGTTCTGCTGCAACACTCATCACACTGTGTGTCAGACCACAGATCCCCTTCCCTATACTTCTTTGACTTCAAGCCTCAAAACGCTTCCATTCATACACATTATCCTCCTGACTCCTTCCCCCTATTTACACAAGCTCTTCACAAGACTGCTGCATACTGGCACCAGAGATTCTATGAGGAATGGGAAAAAATATAGAAAAAGGACTTGTGCAAGAAGTATTTTTGGTACATGCATGACCACGAGGTAGAAACTGGACATGTGCAAAGACATCACAGGATTCCCACCTCATTTCAGTACTGTCATTTCAAGCTCAACACCAGCTCTCAAGGTTAAATGTCCCAAGCCAGAGTGCCTCAAACAGGCAACGCTCAGCTTTCCCACTCCGCATCTTCTTACCTCTGTTTCCCCAATTTGTACCCCCTGCTAGCTGATATTTAAGAAACTTTGCCTGCTGAGTTCTTCCTTCCCTTTCCAGTCCTCCTTTGTCTCACTAAGCTCAAGCACAGTCAAGCGGCAGGCATAAAGCACGTCCAAACTGGCAAAATGGAGGACATAGTAAGAGAATAAAGGCAAATGAGAAGGATAGAAGGAAGCAGTTTTGCAATGACTTATGTAGCTATATAAATACACATATATCTCCACACACAGAGAAATAAGAACAGCAAACAGCAATTTTTTCATAGTGTGCTACTACTAACACATCTTACTGTCATATAATGCTTTTTTATACAATGTATAAAATAGATAATGCTTTTATACAATATATAAAATTACAGAATGCAATTAGCCCAGCATGTCACTTGACCTCTAATGTTTTCTTTCTTTAAATACTTTCACTATTTCAGTATTTTGCAGAGTCAGGAATAGAGCCCAAACCTCAAAAGTCTCCTTGCAGTTCTCTCCATTAGACCATACTACACACAGTAAGTCATTAAGTACTGAATAAAACAACACTTACCCTGAGTCTAACACACCCTCGGCGTGATCCTCTCATCATTTTGTCTTTTGACTGAAACAGAAAAAAAAAGATCACTGGATTAACAAATACAGTAAGAATTGCAAGGAGAAAGTTAGTTATTCAAAGCAACTGAGAAAAGAATAAAGCATTTTTATATGATGTTTTATTGACTGATCAAATAAGATGCAACTTCTGTTACAAAATAGGTTAGTTCTCACACAAAAGAAAGTATACCACCATGGTATAAAAAAGTAAACCTTCAAAAAATAAGAATACAATCTCCCATTTCAAGAAGTTTTGTAGATACCTTGAAGAAATACTTGGAAGATGCAGTTCACACCTTTTTAGACAGTAAAAAGAAGTGAAGAAGAAAGGAATTAGGAAATATTAAAAATTGGTAGCATACTGATTTACACCTTCCTCCTTTCTTTTCTACTCTCAGAAAAGTGTTCATATAACAAAATGCATCTGTGCAGGCAGAACTGTACAAATGAAATTATATCTGTCAGAAAGTTTCCCAGATTCATATTCCTTTTCATACAGATACAAATTTCATGTTTACACAGGTTTCTATGTCTACTTCCTAGATAGTACAGCCTGCTTTCATTACAACAGTTAGAAAAGCTATGTTTATAGCCATTTAAGCAGTAACAGCGCAGATCAGAAAACAGGATTCCTATGTCCATAACCAGTGCTCAAACCTGCAGACTAGCCTACCTTGCAGCTAAATTACTGAATCTCTCCTTTAGGATCTGTTAGAAGGATTGACAAGGGAATTCCAGGGGAAAAAACGTCAACCCCTCCAAATAGGCAATTGTAAACAGCCAACTCAATTCTAGCTTGATATCGTGATACTTTGAACTTTCAGCTATTCCCAGCACTGACTCAGGTAGATTTGTCCATAACTTTCTGCCAACGTCGTAGTGTTATTGGGCAATAGTAGCAAGCCCAAGTAGCACACACACAAAGCTAAAGAAAAAGAGAAAATATTTCGGTCATCCTAAGTAGTCGGTTTTCTGTTAGATGGAAAACATGTTCTGGGTTTTAACTACACACACACACTCTTT
>NW_009607809.1:20456-28905 GCF_000690535.1 Cariama cristata
TTTTTTAAATGACAAATTACATGCCATTGTAGCCTTATCTGCAAAGGTAGTCTTGTCTAACACAACCCCTTCTCTCTTACCATCCAAATATGCAAACTACATTCTCTCAGGTCACAAAAACACAGCTATCGCTGGTGTCTCATTAACAGATTCTCTTCTTGTCGTCTTCTGAAATATCCACTTCTTTCCAACCGTATCTTAACAATTCCATCTAGACAATACATTGATATGATTATGAACAGCTCTATTTTCACTGAAGCCATTACACAATGAAATCCTGCTGATATCAGTAGAAAAAAAAGACAGGAACAAGAAGTATCAGTTTTAATAGCAACAAATTATTCTTCATCTGCTACATATATTTGAGATATAGCTACAAGGAAGGCATGAAGCAGTCACAGCAAGTCCTATTCACTAAAGACAATTTCAAAATATAGCAGTCAGAGCTCTAAATGATGTTTTTGCTGAGCTCTCATTCAATTCAGTCTCTAATTTGTCAGAGCTGTCCTCTGAATGTTAGAAAGCATCAGTATTAATCTACTTGTTTTCATATCACTATAGGTTAGCTGGTCAAAATGAAATGGAAGTAAAGACCAGCAGTGCATCCATAATGTATTCCACAGATATATAATTTCTTTGTAGATTTCCTGAATGAAAACTAAGTAGGGAAGATATTTTTGAAGGTTTGTTTTTGTTTGTTTGTTTCTTTTACAAGCTCAAAACCAAGAAAGGATCCAGAAACTAAGTTACTCCAATAAATTCCTATCAGAACTTGTATATACTCGGGACACACCTCACTAGAGCACATTGTTATTTTTCATATCCACTGCCTCGAGAGATCCTCTAAAATGGGAGGGCACTACCGAGAGCTTATTACTCCCTCTGGTGGTTTCAAGAAGAAATATTGGCATAGTCTTAGCAGGAAAGAAAATTATCTGAGGTGAGGATTCAACTCTGCAGCAGCTGAAAGAAACCTAGCAGGTCTGGTTGTCCAGATCCCACAGCCCAGGCCCTCCGGCGGGCCAGGCAAAGCACTCCCAGCTCCCTGTACTGAGCACAGGCAGGGAACTGAACCAGACAGAAAGCAAAAGGTAGCAGAAGAGACATTAGCTTTGGTTTGGTTTAGATCTTTCAACCAGCTAAATGCAGGGAAGACGAGACCTAGTCCTAGTGCAAGGGAGGGCAGAAACCCAACAGCCCTGAATTCCACTGTGCAGATCGACTATCGACTCAACTGCCAAAGGTACTGTAAAAGCTTTCCTTTTTCTTGTACGTCACATTTTAATGGAATGGAAATTAAGTTTAAACATTATAATGTTCTTAGTCTACACAAAGATTTACAACATAAACCACAGGTTCAGAGTGTGGTCCTATATACTTACAATTTCATCATTTTCAGACAGAGCTTTAATTGGTTAATACCAACTATAATGAAGCAGTAAATCTAATTCATTCTACCTAAGTGGAATAAAGCACTTATCATTCCAGTATCTGAACTCCCTGTGCACTAAAGCATGCAGCTATCATCGCACATAGTGCTGTATTCTCTCATCGGAATACAGCAAATCACTTACTGATTGCTGCAGAAGAGTACTTTAAAACATAACTCAGCTGACATTTTAGATTTGCCCCTCACCAAAAGTAAGATTTTATAAAAAATACAATTCAGACAGCTTCAGCTTCCCCTTAAAGCTTTATGTTTTACCCTTTCGCTGCAATTAGGCATGGGTATGCAATAGGTCCTATACTTGGTCAAGTACTCCAATAAATAAAGCCATCCCGTAACTGTTTTGAGGAATGGTTCCATTTCACTGAACAAAATCTCAAAGAGCAGAAACACATCTCTGAAAGGCTAATAAAAAAGTCACATTTTTACTTTCTTTTTATATTTAAAGTTTTAATATGCAGCTATCTTTTTTCAGTGATCAGTTTTATAACCAGACAAAATGACATTTTCAATAAACTTTCAACACACAGTGTACTGATTTTGATGATAATGGACTTGTATAGGCTACAAGCAGACAGCACACAAGATAAATTTCAGCTGAAACTCAAATAAAAATTTGTAAAAATGAACAAAGCTATATGGTATTACTGCAAGGGGAATACAGGTATCTCCCAAAAATATATGGCCTTTATTGGTTTCTTTTTTACATCCACACAGTGAAGTTGATCAAATACAGAACTGATCTAACATAAGGCACTTCAGGTAACCTGTAACTTCTAGAGAAATGAAAATAATGCCTGGGTCTATTTAAAGAAACAAAACAAAACAAAGTTAAAATCCTAACCCCCCCAAAAGGCCCCAGCCCTCCTTCATCTTTAGAACTACTAGTATTTCATTTCAGTTTTAGCTGTTGCATGGAAAATTTAAGATTTCAATATAAAACCCAGCTTCTGTCTGCCTCCAAAACTTCTCAGCCACAAGTTCTGTTTGTGCAGAACTGCACAGAACTTGAAGAGGTGCATTTTTGACTCACACAGTGCTGTCAAGGAAATCTTTAACATAAGTACACAGATGAGCAAAACCACTTATGACATTTATTTCCCTTTAGGTATGAAGAACCTGGAACAAACTCTATTTATAAACAGTGATGTTTTGCAGTTCAGCTATACCTACAGGAGAAACTTGAGTTTGGACCACTTTCCATAACGGTCATTGTTCTCATCAAATGCTAAGGCAACCCTCATTTTTCAAGCAGAAATAAAACCCAAGCATTTAAAAACTTTACATGCTGTTCCCAGCTCACCATTCCTCCAGCTCCCTCGCAAGGCACAGTCCCAGTCTCAGAGGAGGACCTCCTTGAGCACAAGGACAGCGTATAACAGCCACGTTGTTCCTGTAGATGAAGCTTTGGCTTTTGTGGGTGCAGTCATAAAGCAGGAACCAAAACACTGCAGCAATAACTGAGGATGTCACTGAGGCTCAT
The DNA here is from genome assembly GCF_000690535.1 of Cariama cristata. Lineage (NCBI taxonomy): Eukaryota > Metazoa > Chordata > Aves > Cariamiformes > Cariamidae > Cariama > Cariama cristata. Next base: position 23,387 of record NW_009607809.1, read on the forward strand.
TTAATACCGATAGATGCCATGTATACTGAAAAAAGTAGGGCAACAGCTTATGGTTTCTGACACAGAAAAGCATTATGCTGCTTACAGAAATCTCCAAGAAATTAATACATGAGAGGCCTTAACGGGATCAAGGTGTAAAAGATACAGCACAATCACAGGACCCTCCCTTCAGCCTCTTCCCCAGGAAGCACAGCTACAGGCTAAACAGCCTATATCTGCAACAGCACTGGGTATCTGTTCACCCTGTTGATTTTTTCAAATTTCTAAACACTGTAATTGCTATTAAAAGTTCATACTGTATAATTCTAAGATATTTTAAATAAAGCTTATTCATTAAATAGGCTCTCTCTACCTGACAATTCATTAGCTCATTAGACTCAGCCAAACTGCTCCATTTCCAGCCTGCACTGAGGAAAGACTTTTAAACAGCTAGAAACCTTAAGCTAAATTGTAATCCAACAACAATAACAACAATAAAAATTGATCCTCTAGATTGCTACTGGTTTTATTTTGCACATCTAACAAAGAAAATATAAAAAAACATGCAATAGATGAGATTTTGCAGGTAAGTGAACAGATACAGTACTGAACTGGTTTTCTTAGGATCCCCAGTCAGCACATGATCTGTACTCTTCTGATTTGCCAAACCGTACCCGTATTGATCCAGATCCCACACGAGCACCCAGCTGCGCGTCATTAAATTAATGGAGCAGACAACATGGCTGGCCTTGAGAGGACAGACAACATGCAGCTCAGAGTGCCAGTACAAAATTAACCCATCAAGTATTTTTGAACAAATCTGAACAATGTGTTTATATTGGATGAGAAATGCCAATGACATGCACTGAAAAGTGATGATCAAGTATTGGGAGACCTAAAACCAGACCCATAGCCTAACTACTAAAGAGGAATCAACTACTTAAATTATAATCCTGTAACAATTTATTCGGTGCATCAACACCTGTGATACAAAGTGAAAACTATGTACAAAATTCAATTTAGTGTTGCATAACAGCCATCAATATTTCTTATCCTATGGCCATAAACTCAGAATTCTTTTTCTTGTTATACCTAGTTTCCTTATAGTTTTGTCTGTTTTCATTAGACTAACCGAGCTGTTTGCAGCACATATGACAGACCAAGTTATTACAGGAAAAAGTGTCACCTCAGCTGAGAATGGAAAGGGAATGTTTGTGCAAAAGCAGATTTTTTTTTTTCTGTTTTCTTGGGATTTTTGCACACAGCTGTTGATTGAGAAGCTGTATTTGGAAAAAGCAGGAAAATGCATTCAACAAAGTCTCTACCATAGGAGCACTGAGCCATGACTCCAGTTTCAGAGGCATCATTTGAAATCAAGTTAACAAGATTTGTTTTCAGTTCACCACCAAAAGTTCATGAAACTGCAGCAAAATTTGAGTTCCCTCTCCTTAATATCTGGATTGTACAGTTCCCAAGTAGTTCTTCAATACAGTACAACCAGTATCAAAGTTGCTAACTAGCAGCAATCTTTAAAAAGTATGAGGGGATTTTTACACCACCACAACTACTTCCTCCTAATGACTGTTTTCACATAGATTTTGCTTCTGAAAGCATTCAACCAGTCTATGTTTTTAAAAGTAGTTTGATGGCACAATTGACAAAACAACAACAGAATATCTAAGCATTTACATCTATTCTGTAGGCATTTATTGGTGCAAGAACTGTTAAGATGATGGGAGGCTAGTTAGTTCTGTTTCAAGAATACACACTATGGAGTTGTCATACACAACAATTTTTTCTTGTAATCCTCATTCACTATACAAGGCAGCTGTTTAAGTCTACAACATTTTGAACAGTTCTCCTTTCAATACCACCACATGTCAAATATCCACAAAGTTCTAAAATATTTTAAGGAACTGACCTTCCTATCTACTGGCCCTGGTTTTAGCATTGTTTGCACAGCTATGCCAGTTCTGCTTTCAATTTATTGTACAATTAAAATATTTATCCAAAAAGTACACTTAAAACAAGAATTTAAATCAGATTTTTCAACCTTAAGGGGTTCTCTGGATTATTTCTACAGGACTCCCAGAGGTAATCAATGCTATACCTGACGTATTTAAGACAGCACTTCTGCCAGAAAACACAAACAAAAAGCAAATTGTGTTCAGCTTCCTCCCGAGCCATTTCTTTGTCTTCATGCTATCTTCCAGTATAATGCCAACACACATTTTCACACTGACATGCTGAAAACAAACAAAAGAACAAATTCAGCTGAAAAAATAAATCAGCAGAAAGTTATTTTTTGCTGGAATCCAGCTCATGGAACAACTTTACAGCTCCTGTGCCAGCAGAAGGCAGAAATGAGCCACTTGGAGACTCCTGTTAAATATTTTCAGTGCAGCCAACTATACACTGAAAAAATCACAATGCTTCAGTAGACTTACATTTGCTATACCTTCAAGATAAAACATTGGTGGATTCATAAAGAATATTGAGGGGAAAAAAAGACATAATTTGTCAAACCATTGGTCAAACTGATCCAAAATGGCACATAGTCATTCATTTCATATTTTGCTCTTCAAAAAAAAAAAGAAAAAAAGTACCCATTTACTGATATCAGACAATCATTTATTTGAGCAAAATCATGGAAAGACAGTATTTGGGTAACAAGTCCAGATCATACTCTCTGAAATATATAATTCATAAATAAATGAATTAATTACAAATGTAATTATAAGCAAATTTGAGGATGCACATTTCTATTCTGAAAGAGAAAAAACCCCACAAACTATAGAAGAAGCGGGGGAAAAAGCAAACAATTTGGCATCGTAAAACAACTTGGAAATGCATGTGAGAAACGTGCATTCACACTTGCAAGCAGTACTATTCGTGTTCACTGCAATATAACTAAGTAGAGAGGAAGGAATACACAAATGAAAATAGAAATGAGTGAATATTAAATTCTCTTCTTTTTCTGTCTCAGACTCAATGTAAAATCTTTTGCCTGCTCCTTGAAAGTTCTAATCATGTCAGAAATGTAAATTTAATTGAATTAATTTGCTTCTGATGTATGTATCCAAACAATATGTAGGTTAACATCTACTCATTTTACCAAAAGATGAAGCATACTAATTTAGGCGCCTTTTTTTTTCCCCACAAGCGCAATACTATTGCACCTAACTCTGTTCGAATGTTTATTCCACATTAAGGGTACTTTTCTGCAGTCTATTTTAAATTACTATCAAAGAAGACTAAATACAACAGTACAAGGACACACCGAAGACAAGACATAGGTTTCTGGATCTAGCCCTGATGGAAAGTTCAGCTACATCAGAAGTTATTACCCTGCAGTTTTCCACAGCTCCTCTGCCAAAGGGTAATTGGCTATTGGATCTACTGGAGAAAGTGTTTCCTGAACGCCCAGCTTTCTGGATTGAAATGGGTTAAGGAGTCTGCGAGAGGAGATGTGCAGGTAAAAGCTGATCAGTTAACTGTAATCCCTCCTATCAGCAAAACCATTTCCAGATTGCATGTCTACACAGACAGGTTGAAACAATCTCAGCCTACCCCACCCATGCATTACGCTCGTAGGGAAGGGCCGGTTTCGGGCTCAAAAATCATTTAGTTACACAAGCAGAGCAAGGCAACTATATTGCTTCAGACTGAAACTGGCTCAGAGGGAACGGAGTACACGACCTGATCTAGATCAGCTCTTAATTCAAAATATAAGTCTGCATATACAGGATCACAACATGCCATCTCCCCACATAAATAAAGCCCTCAAACCTGCCAACATTCCAAACTAACGTTGCTTATGTATCACAGCCTTATAAACTACCATTCAGGAGTTATTACTCTAAAACTAAAGGTAGAGCTGAAAGAAACAGTATTCCACTAGTTTCTCAATGCTAGTATTAGTACTTGTGAGGCATGCAGTCAACTGGGACTTGATCTGAATTATCTTTCAAACCCATGCTGTAGCTGACCCTATAGCCCTCCGAGTAATCATGCCAGCACACATGAAGAAGCGTGCGCGCTGAAGCACCAGATCTTTTGGCAGCCAGTCTTTCAACATGATACACACCCTTAGGTGCAAGAATGAATTCAGACGTCTAGAGAATGGCACAATAAGTACTTTACAGACATATGTGCAGAAAACATTGCACACGGATAAGGAAAACAGTCCAAAGTAAAAGTTAGCTGCAGGCATTTCTCAGTGGTAAAGGCACATGAAGCAGAGAACATGATTTGATTTCTTGAATCCAACTTGGATTTTTTAGGACAGGTAGTTAAAAAAAGGGGTTTTAAATTTGTGAACTAAAAGTCAGTATACTAACAGAGAACATAATAAATTATACAAAATAAAACTGTAACGCATATGTATGGATACCTAATCATAGGAAATAATGAAATACAAGAACTGATTTTTATTAAACAGGTGAAGACCATAGAATGAAAGTCTGTGCAATAACCAGAATTATTATTATACACACTAGTCATCACCAAATGTTTCTATTTCTGTAGCTGAGCATTAAATGACTCTGCACCTTGGACCTCTACTTAGACTACACTCACTAATTCATCTCAGTCAAACAGTTGACATTTGAACAGCCATTAAAAAGCAACAATAAAAGCACTTTTATTTCTCCATCCATATTCAAGGTGAGGGATTTTGACCCTACATGAACCAAAATTGTTTGAGAGGACAACTGTTTTATGCTGAGCGCCTTAGAAATTCCTAGGTGTGGAGCAACAAGCTTTCTCCTAGTAGGGCCGAAAATTCAGATTTAGGGAAAAAAAAGTTTTATATGCAATCCTTCTGTGTGAATATACCTTCACAGACAGCATGATACTCCAAGTTAAGCCAATTGCTGTAAGTCTGTTACAATTTACTACAGGTTAAATTCCCATGTGTTTTATTCAGACTGACACACTAATAGTAATTGCACTACACTAAAAAAAGTTCTCTGTGCACACATGTGGTTCAGCTGGTTAGCCTTCTCATTTAAGGACATATCCTTGAAAAAATGAATTTATACTGTTAAAATGTTGACAACAATTCATATTTTTACATAAGAAGCTGAAAAAGCCAGCAAGTCAGGATCTGCCAGTGGTTATGCAAAAAAAAAAAAAAAGTCAAGGAAAACATCTCTGTTTCTTAATACACTGCACTTTAAAAGTTCGTGCTTGAAAGCAGGAAGCCCTCAACGGAAAGAGGAAAGTCAATCTCCCCCCGGGCAGCAACCTGCCGTTGAGGCTGCGAAGGCAGCGTGAGCAGCGGTAACGCGGCCGTGCCCCCCGGGTCAGAAGTGACCGAGAAGATCGCTGCTCCGCACAGGCGTTTCTGAGGAGAACCGCCCGGGAAGGCGACACCCTCAGGGGCCCGCCGCCTGGGCAGAGCGGCCAAACCAGGGCGAGAGCAAGTTCCCGCTGGACAGAGAGGGGAGCGCTGAGATAGCGGCACCCCGGAGCCTGAGGCCAACACCGAGCAAGGCTCCGGACCATCCGGAGTGGGTATGAGGCCCCGGGGGGAGGCG
>NW_009607810.1:0-18302 GCF_000690535.1 Cariama cristata
AAACTAATACCCCAAATCAACTATATATCACTGCCAAACTATGACGTAACATATATTTTGTTTTACTATAGTAATAACCAATATATAATAAATTTGAGGGTCCAAAGAACTCGTGTAAACGTTCTAACTAAATTAGAACTCAAGAGATTTTAATGGCACTTACTCCTCCATAAACAGAGAAGAAAACCAGTGCAGTCAGAATCTGATTTTGTGAGGATCAAACCATGTTTCCTTCAGAATTTCTCAGTATCCACCAGTGGGCAGCCACTGAGTGTCACTGAAGTGCATACTTTGTGTCATTTCAATCCCATGTCAGAAATGGTAGCTAACAGCCGGTACTGCAGTTTGCACAACAGTTTCTGGGCATAGCTTTGGCATCTTTGAGAATATCTTTTGAGGTCATCAGATTCCTGAAGGAACCTCAGAAAAGCACAACTACAGGAGGTTGAGACTTCTGGCAAACTTTAACTGCTCTTAAAGAGGTGCCAGCTGCTCCTGATCAAAAGATGCTTGGAGCTTTTCTTCCCCCCTGACTCCTGATTAAGCAGGATCAAGCGTCTCTTCGGTAGATTCTGGGCAGAGGCCTAAAGCACAGCACAGAAATGCCTGGTCAGTGCCCTGGTAGCAGATGATGTCCTGGGAGCTGTATCCAAAGAAGAACCAGAGGTAGCTGAGCCTGAGCCACACAGCAGCTCCAGGGGAAAGAAGGAAGGGTCTGCAGTGGGTGACTGGGTGTGAGGGATGGAAGCCCCAGTCTACCATCCTGCCATGTTGCCTAGCGAGGTTTACGATGGGCCAGGGGCTCGAATCAAGAATGTTCTGGAGGGATTTGTCAAGACTGTCCAGCCCTTGAACTACTATTGTTGTTATTCTAGAGGGAAGGGATGTCATCCAGAGGGACCTTGACAGGCTTCAGAAGTGAGGTCATGGGAATCTCATGAAGTTCAGCAAGGCCAAGTACAAGGTCCCGCAGCTGAGTCAGGGCAATCCCCAACACCAATACAGGCTGGGGAATGAATGGATTGAGAGCAGCCCTGCGGAGAAGGACTTAGGAATACTGGTGGATGAAAAATTAAATATGAGCCAATAAAGTGTGCTTGCAGTCCAGAAAGTCAATTATGTCCTGGGCTGCATAAAAGGGAGCATGACCAGAAGGTCAAGGGAAGTGATTTTTCCCCACTGCTCTACTCTTTCATGAGACCCCTCCCCTGTAATACTACCTTCAGTTCTGGGGTCCCCAGTGCAAGACAGACGTGCATCCGTTAGGATGGGTCCAGAGGAGGCCGTGAAAATGGTCAGAGGACTGCAACACTTCTCCTACAAAGAGAGTCTGAGAGAGTTGAGTTGTTCAGCCTGGAGAAAAGAATGCTTCAGGGAGGCCTTCAGTGTATAAGGGGTGTTATAAGAAAGGCAGAGAGAGACTTTTTACCAAGCCTGTAGTGACAGGACAAAGGGTAACAGTTTTAAAGTGGAAGAGAGTAGTTTTAGACTGGACATAAGGAGGACATTTTTTACAACGAGGGTGGTAAGACACTGGAACAGGTTTCCCAGAGAAGCTGTGGATGCCCCATCCCTGGAAGTGTTCAAGGCCAAGTTGGACAGGACACTGAGCAACCTGATCTGGTGGAAGTTGTCCCTGCCCATGGCGAGAGGATTGGAACTAGATGATCTTTGAAGGTCCCTTCTAACCCATATCATTCAACGATTCTACTACCTCCTGCTGCTCTTCTGTATGGGCACCAACAATACTGCCACAAGAGACTTGGAAGATATTAAGTGTTTCAATATGACCCTGGTGGTGAGGGTCAAGCACATGGAAGATCAAGTGGTTTTATCCCCAGTTCTACTGGTCACTGTCACTTCAATCCCTGGAAAAATAATCGAGTAAATAATCCTGGAAAATATTTCCAAACTTTTTAAAGACGAAAAGGTGATTAGGGGTGATCATGGATTTATGAAGGGGGAATCATGCCTGGTCAACCTCAATGCCTTCTCAAACAAAATAACTGCACATATGAGTGTTAGTTAATGTTAACAACACATCTTGTAGTTAGCTAAATGTTTTTCACAGATATGTTTATGCACCACAAAGAAAAAAGCGGCTCAAAAATGCATTGTGCTGCACTTCTTATTGTTTTGAATAATGAAAAATAGCGTGCAATACAGTGTGAGGAAACAACAGGAGAAAACAAACAATATAATCCACATTGTCACTTTGCCACAAAATAAAAGAAAGGAAATTCCTTCCTTACCACATTTAATGCTACTCTTTATAATCCAAACGCATCCTTGTACCACATACTGTCATCTTTATTTTGCATCTGTGACAACATCTGAGTCACTTCTGTCCTTTTCCCTGAGGGAAGAGAAACAGAGAAGCTAATATTTATGAAGAAGAATGGACAGAACATTATAAAGATAAGTGAACATTTTATAAAGGGAAAATAAACACGAGACTGTCTAAGAACACTCAAGTTAGCATCACACACTAGGAATAGCCTCTCTCTTACATTAGCATTGTGTTTTTGAAGGGCACCACAGGGCAAGGATGAGCTGTTCTTATTAGGACCAACTTTAATAAGACATCATTACTCTTATTCTAATATTTTGCCCGAGAGGCAAGGTTAAAACCCCTAGAGTGGGCTTTGCAAAAATGCTGTTGAGGAATGATTGTTAAATCAAGTGCTGATAGAAAATGGAGGAGGCTTAAGAGGAAGTTGAATGACATACCAAAAAAAAAACCCCACGTTTCAGTAGGGTGCAGAGGATCAAGAAAATAGTAATTGAATCATAGGTATTGCCTGATCAGGATTAATTTGTTGAGTTCAAAAGCAGAAAGAACTTGGTTAAGGGCTCTATTTTCATCTGTCCATTTTCTCTCACAACTTTTGTGATGTTATCATTCTTGGTCAAAAGTAAGACTAATATTGAATTTTCACTAATATTATTACTATTATTGATGTTGTATTCATTTCCAAATATTTCTTTTATTATAGAAAGCCCTATTGAGTTTTACGGTGTCTTTTCTTTTTCTAGAGATTTATAATTTAAGTAAAATACAAAGTTAACTAGATATTTTATATATATTTACAGGAGGTAGTGAAAATTACATGTACAAACACAAATAGATACAAGTTTTGGAATTTTTTTTTCATGATTTTGTAATTTAAACACATTCTTAATGATGATAAAAAAACCCTGGAAAATTTAAATAAATAAATAAATAAACTGTCAAAACCCAAGACCTCTTAGTCTTTCAGATCTGGTAAAGGAGCTTTCTTAATGCAAGGCATGATCCAAAGGTTCTTTTCATTTTTGGACTTTGATTCATGTGCTTAATGTTACTCTTATAATACTGTCAAGCCTGTATGGGTTGTTTAAATTACTTCAGTGTTTAAACAAGTCCCTCTGCATTGTACTATGGAGAGATGAAATTTAAATTTCCCCCTATTCACTAAATAAAATTAGTACTGCTTGAAAATGGCAGCATAACCTACTTTGTTTAAAACACAGCTGTGCACAATCAGTTTTCTGTTACATATCTAAGTCTAAAAACTATAAAGAAGTTACTAAGTATTGTTAACTAAATAATGTAGAAAAATAAGATATCAATGTATAAGATTTTACAGAGTTATGAAAACATGGAGTGACTATTATTAATGAAATTATATTTCATTCACTGTTATTTAATTTTATAATGCTTGTATATATAAATATATGGCATTACATATATCTCTTGTAAAATCTTAACTAGTGGGAGATCTTTCATCTGAAACAGGAAAAATCCATCAATAGCTAATATTGGGAGATGATTCAAATTTGTTCTGTACTTCATTCCTTTTTTGGTAGTGGAAGAATTAATTTGATATCATTCCATAAAGAAAGATAATTTACAGATATTGAAAATGACATCTATGTTTCAGTAGGCAACCATCAGTTTTCACAAAGATTTACTCACTTGAAAATTATCACTATTTTTGATTGTGCATTTTTTAAATGTAGGAAGAGGAAAAACTTCAATACATGTTCAACCAGTCATTAAAAAATACATTGTAATTATTTTTGCTATTTTTACTTACATCTTGTTTGAGCAGGGTTTATAGGTACTATCAAAACACACCATTAAATAACTGTTCTTATTTCGTGTATCTTAGGTAGAGAAAAAACAGAATTTACCAAAAACCTCTGGTAAATCTGTAACCTATAAGATGGTAGACTGAGGACTAAGTATTTTTTTTGAGATTTCTTATGTCATTTGAGGTAATTTACTTCTGCTTTTCATCTGCGCAGTGAAATGAAAGTGAAAGCACAGGCGTCTTTCACAGAATTTTAGTGAGGAGAAAAGTTGTAATCATTTTAAGGTATTCAGTATGATAATAGGGGCCATGCAAAGGATGTATTGCTATGCTGTTTCAAACATAGTCTTCTAGAGCCTCTAAGTGGATGCTGAACTCTAAGCATCTGCATAAACCCATCACTGTTATGGAAGGCAAGTGAACATTTCCAGTAATTTAATTCCTACAAGACCAAACCTCAACAGAAGTTCCTGGTATAAAGAGACAATGTAAACAGATAAAGCTTTTACTAACCTGAATGAAAGCTATACACTCTTTTGGATTCAAAAGTCCCCTAAATTCATATAATTTGGGACTTGTGATTGTCATGTCATAGCTGACATTCTAAAGAGTGATTCTTCTGATATTCCTGAGCTTTCTCTTTCTGATTATCCATCTGTGTTTTAATCTTTGTGAAAATGAAATTCAGTTACAATCTAAAAGCTGTTAATGGATATGAACAAATGGGGAAAAAAAAGTGACAATATGGTAAATCTGAGCTCCCTTTTATTCCTGAACAATAGTATCTTACTTAAGCATGAAGAAAACTTATGACTCTAATGAATGTCATGTGGCACGTTTTTTGCCATTATTTATAAAGCCAACTTCAGAAAGGTGACTCATAGCGGGATCTGATAAAGTATTAGCATACATTATTGCCATCTTTTTTTCATGTCTGTATGTGTAAAACAAAGCAGAGTTTTGTGATGAAAATGTTAGTCATGATGGTAAGCCCTTTTGGAAATGTACGCTACACTTCTCTTCCCCTTTGTTCACTAGTTCAACAATCCTTTCACTAATAATTTCTCCAAATCTGATTTTCTTTTTGTGAAATCATCTCTGTCCTATATTTATGCACTTTAATTCAATAAAATGAACTGAAAAAGTCACCTTTTAAAATAAAAAGCTTGTGTCACAAGCAGTCACTGATTTCTGCTTTGACAAATGTAGACTGGTGACTGTCGCCATAGTTGGATCAGATTTATTTCTGCTCCAAATGGAATATGGCAGCTAGAATATGAGCCTAGTTTGGAGTCTGTGTGCATGAAACTATGGAGCCATCTTGTTTTCAAAGGAAAAAACAAAATTTCTGTCTGAGACAAGTTGCCTAAACAAAAACCTGCTGCAGTAGCAGATGAGTGATTATGTAGCGATTTGTAGCATAATTACTTATGAGAGACTTAACGGTTTATGTTTCTGGCTTGATATCAATCAACTGTTTTACATAGCCTCCTATCTTTCTGCCTGTTTTAGCAAACATAAACCTTTTCCAGCCTCCTTAACTGCAAGTCCTAGACTGTTTACTGTACATTAAATCATCAGATAAATAAAGTGAATCTTAGTATTCAGAAAGGAAATCAGCAGGACTTACTGTACTTTTGACTGGAAAGAGGAGCACGAGAATGAATATTTAATAGTATGTCCACTTAGGATACTCTAAACATCGTTACTGGCACTTGTCCAGCTAAAAAAACAGAAGGGGGAGGAAACTGCACACTGCTTATTTTAATTAGGTGAAATTATGTGGTTCAATAAAGCATGACAGCCTGCATAATGAAAGAAGAGACCCATGTTTATGAGAGAATTATTGATGACAAAAATGTTGGCAGCATGTATGTTTTACTGAGACAGTCAAAAGCCATTTTATTATCCTTTCATTCATAATTTCCTGCAACATGCTTTAATGTGTAAACTGATAACAAGACTGTGTGGTGGGAGAACCTTTTACTATTTTTTACAAAAATGAGCAAGACCATTTTTTTTTCTTCCTCACTTTAGAACTAGATGTTGTTGACTCTTTCATAGACTGATGCAGAACAAGGTAGAAGTAAGCAAAAAGAGACAAGAGAATGCTTATCTTGAAAGGTGTTTATTCTGTGAACTGGGATAGTATATGGGGGTTTTGGAGGGGAGAGGGATTGTAAATGTAAGAAATGAAGGCTAGAGTCTGATTGGTACAATAAACTGTAATTTTTGCACTACATAGAAAGTAGCTGTCTGACTATAATTTAAAACACAACTAGAATATGCATTCTACTTGCTGTATTTCACCAAAATGTAAAATTTCACACAAAGTTAACAGAATTCTCACATGGAAAATAGAGACTATCTTGGCAAAATTAACATTTAATTTCTTAGAAATGCAACGTTAGAATTTCTCTGACATCTAGGGAAGCAGCAGTGCAGGAAGGGAAGTAAAAGCTAACACATGAAATACATCATAATATGTCAATTTTTAAACCGGAAATGAATAAAAGTATTTTGAAAACACTAGACAGTAAAAAAAGGAAGAAGAATAGGATAGTTTTTTCTAAAGAAATACTGAAAAAATTCAGTCCAAATTAATATTTTCGCTAAAAATAATCCTTTTGGATAAGATAGCCTTCACTTAGAAAAAAAATTTAATATTTCTGGACAAAACCAGCTTTATTGTCTTTGTATCTGACATTAAGGTGCAATCAGCCTCTTTATACTTCTGCTACTGTAAAGAATTGAAAGCCCTTATCCCAGTCCACCTCTAGAAAAACAAATGGCATCTGTCGTCTTTCAGTGGACTTGGGATGGATTTTAGTATCAGTATTGTCCATATCAACATATGTAGTATGATGTAGCAGCAAAAATTATTTTGTTCCTGCAAGAAGACTGAAAAAAGGAGGCTGTTCTTTTGAAATATTTTAGTGGTAGTTCACATGTGCGCACATGCACACAGGCGTACAAACAAAGTACTCTCCTTTTAGAGGAACTCCTGCCCAGAGCAACATTTCATGAAACCTTAACTGAAAAATGTGAAGGGAGGCAGGCAGAGGAATGAAAGAAGGGGGTTCCAGCATCCACTTTCTGCTGAGCTCAGAAAGCAGTGGAAGTTGCATCGTCCAAGGTCTGATGCAGGAGTTCAGGGTGTCATTTCCTGTTGTGATCTAGATCCAAAGCTACTGGGGCAACATTTTGTGGAGAAAATATCTTGCCTATATGGTAGGCAGCTGTAGTGGATGGAAAGGCAACTACTTTCTTTGTATCCCAGGCACTATGATATCCAGCATTCCTTTCATTCTTGTTTTCCTAATAAATTTATATTTTTTTGCTTTAAACTGAGTAATAATACATACTTCCAAGCAAATTTTTGTTAAAGCTATGGCTTAAGGTTGCCTGCAAATGTAATCTAGAGGGTAAGGCAGGTTAATGAAATTTACCAATCACAATGAAATTTTGGCACACAATTGTTTGAAATAATTGGCTTCAAACAAACCCTTAGTTATACAACATAGTGACTGACTTCACCTGTCTAAGAATGATGGATGTATGTTAACATACTTGTTACATGGATCAAAATCTTCAGATAAGTAAGTCTATTAAATTCGAGGTGCTCGTTGATTAGATTTTCATGTTGAGCATCTGTGTCTGTCCTTAGCTTCTTTGGAGTTAATGCCTTTTTGTATCTCCAGTAGGGCATTCAGGCCCAATACCTATTAATAGGTTGTCAAAAAAAAGATTCTGCTTCTGGACAGTCTTCTCTTCATTTGCATATAGCATTTAAATTAAAACAATACTGTAAGTCCTGGCCTAAGTTGAGTTGATAAAATATGTTCTGCCATCACTAATTTTAATCTTCTATGTAGCTACCATAAACAGTGAGCTTTTGCCAAAAAGAGTGGCTAGCAGAGCTAATTGACTCGAGATTTAACATCATAACAATAATTGTTGTGTACTTCTTGTGATTAGTTTAATTACCCCCATTTCCTCTGAAAACCTCAACATTAATTCCCATTGACTGTAATGTTAATTACTGGTAGGGGCAGGGATGTTCAAATGCTGGCTCATGCTGCAAAGTGAAGTAGTCGATAACTTCAGCAGATGGTTCTATGCTTTAAAGAAATGAGAGCTTAATCTGTCATTACATCCCTTTTTTACTTTGGTTATTTTTTTTAATAAAAAATGCCAACAAAGTCAGGAATAAGAGCACCAAGCACTCCTTTTGATACAAGTAAGAAAAGTGCTAAAAATATATTTTCAAATATTTAGCAGGTCTTTTTGGGGGTGGCAGAATAGGGCATGATTAATGGAAAATAATTTCAGTCCAGATAATTTCAGCTTAAATCGCTACTCTACTACATTCCTCATATCCCATCATAGACATTTGTTTCTCATCCTGACCTCGGCACAGACCAGAGCGGCAGAAAGAATCTTACAGGTTCAGTAGGGCTGCTATTGCTGAATATCCTGCTGTCTCCCAGAGGGAGAGGTGTTCATTTGAGATTTTGGAGAACAAGAGCCTTTTCATAACCTCAATTACCACAAGGTCAATCTGCAACTGAGCGTTCGAGTGGTACTTAGATTGCCTGGTAAGCAGCTGTGGCCCAAGAGCTATATTGAGACAAAGTTAAACTGTCATCAATGTCTATCTGTTAATGACGGTAGCAAAAGAGAATCTTTCTGATAATTGGCTTTTTGAGGAATCAGGGAAGGGATTTGATTCTTGAACAAATAAAACCTTGTCCAGATTAAGCTTTCACGTGTAATGTGTAAGAAACATCCCTGTTTTCCCTTCATCATTCAACCATATAAACATATGCATGCATGTATTTCTGTGTATACATGTACATATGCATACATATGCATATCTACATGCATTGTATACAAAATATTTTTCTCTTGGCAACAGCTTCTATAAGTTTCAAAACTTAAAAAACATTGTGTATGTGTTCTGCTACCAATAAATATATATTACATTTTTTGTGATAAATATATTTATGCTTTGCCATGAGCTTCATGCATAAGAATTGAAAATTACTGTGAAGTTGATGGCAGTCTGTCAGTTGATTGAGAATCCTTCAATCCTTTCAAGTTTTATTCTTTCAGTAAGGTCTCACTGTAGGTCAAAATACAGTAGGAAAAACAGAATTACAGTGTGAAGAATAAAGCGTTTCAACTAGATTAGAAACCAATGTTCAGCATAGCAATACCTAATTTGGAATGTTCTAAATCAAAACCCCAAAACAAAACCAAATGGTCTAACTTAACGCCTATTACATATCATGGTAAGGCACTAAATGCATTGTAGTCACTGCAATTTGAATGTTTGTGATGTATTAGAAACATACACATTTTATGCATTATGTCAACTCTCTTTGATCCTCCTTTGGAACTCTAAGTTCTTACTGAAAAAATAGCCATTGTTGCACACAGAGGACTGTATACTATCATTATTCATTTTTTTTAATTTTTTCTTTTCCCAATACTTCTTTTCAAAAATCTAGGTAGAAGATGTATTGATGAAGTCTGTGCTTTGGTCGAGGAATGAGTAAGCAAAACAGTAGGCTTTGTAGCCTTTGCTGCATGTACTTTGACAGTAGTTTTTACTGAAACAAACAAAACACTCAACTGGGGCTTATCTCACCTAACTTTAGACATCCACAGAGTAGAAATCTGCACCTGAGCCAATTATCTAGAGTTCTTTTGCAGTCAATGGAGAAAAACGGGCACTGCTCCAAGGTGATTCATCTCATCCTAAAGCTGGCATCCAAACCAAGTCTAATTAATCACATTCCAGAAGTCAGTTGAGATGAATCCCAGCTCTACTGACTTAAACAGTAGTTTTGCTGCATAATGTGACTCAGAGCTCATGTAGTTATGAGCTCAGTGAGGGGGCAGCCTAGCTCATGTCTGTGAAAGAAGGAATGTGAATTCTGCACCCTGGAAAGTGAAACTGACTGTGGTTTTAGCTTCTTGCAATCAAATAAATACCACATATGGACACATAAACCAGTGATGTTCCAGAAAACAGTGAGAGATTTAGTGAAACTGATACAGAACTAAGGCACTCGCAACTGAAACTGTCGTCTCCAAGTTACCCTGAGAATTTCCTAGCTACCTTCTGTTTCCATGTCTGTAAGAGTTTCCCTCATTTGAGAAACTTGGTGACTATCTCCTACCTACCCAGACAGTAGACCCAGCTCTCTTGCAAAGCCCTGTCTGGCCTGGGACTCATACTGACAGGTTTTGCCATCTCATAAAATGTGTGAATGGCAACTTTTTTTAGAGCATGATGGGGAGGAAAGGGAGGAGCATCATATCTCCCATTCCCCTCAGGAGGTCAGTACATTTTTGTCTACTGATTTCAGCACCTCAGCTGGAAGAAAAAGTTTTCTTCTTATTCTTGTTTCCTTCAGCTAGCTCCTGTACTGGTTTTCTGACCAACCAAATCTATAATTTTTTAGTCCATAATCCGGGAGGAATGGAAGTCATTCTACCTTCTGACCTGTCAGACATTTGGGTTGATAAAGCAGTTCTCTGGGAGATTTCCAGCAGTTTCAGGAAAGCAGTTGATTCTGATCATCCACTTCTGAATCAAATACACTTATATAAAACACAGACACAATTTATTCTTTGACAGAACAACCTCTAACTTTTTTCAAAAGAATGGACACAACACTTGCTCACAGGAAAGGATTCTGAGTTCTTTATCTCAGATAAACTGAGGTAAACACCAAAAAAAATACTTCTATACTAGAGAAAGCAATTTAAGAGATAAGCATTTACACCTACACTGCTAAATGCATCTGTTTGAGGGAGTGATCCCTGGCAAATGATTAGGACTGGTTTGCATCCACTGCGCTACCTCCCTTTATGAAGCATTAGCTATGTCCCTACCATATAGCCCTCGGATTTACCTCTTCTGTGGTTCATATATGTATCATTCAAATAATATTATAATCATAACTAGGTTTTTTGTGTGTTCATTTTTTTTCAGTTCAAAGTGTCTGAAGTAATTTGAAAGCTGTACTGTAGCTAGCCAGAGTGACATTTGTACACTATAAAACACTGCTTGTATATTGCATATACTGAAGAATGGGAGAAGAGAATCTCTGGATTAAATGGGAGGTCAAAGGTTTCTGGGAAAGTGCTGGAAATTATCTGAGAAAGCACAGAGCTGGAAATGATCTAAAAAAGCACATATGCCCTGAAATATGGAGACACACCCTCCATGGGGTGATTTGTGCCCACAACATTACAGATCTGTCAGATCCCCAATACACCTTATTTATTTATTTATTTATTTATTTGCTTTATACTTTCAATCTTATTTTCATAACCTATAACATCAGCAAAACTTCTTCAGTGAATTATTGGTCAACATGTGCATTTCAATCATCTCTCATTGAAGCTGATATATTTTCCAGTTTATTATTTTTACAGTTTTAATATTTCTCATTTTTCCTCATACAGGAATTTTGAAAAAGAAAGATTCTCTTTGGCTCTTATTCTTGAGAACTACTTTAAGATATTTTTACATTGAAATGAGAACAGTAGAAATTCAGCAATAATTTTGCTCAGGTTTTCAGTTTCACTTGAAGCTGCTCAGCTTTCCTAAAAGAGAACGGAGAAGAGAGAATATTTGGCTAACAAATTTTGTCCCAGAAGGCAAATTACACAGAAGATGATTATTGCACTGGCACCTTGACCACAAATTCGATAAAGTGCTTAGCACAGCCCATCTCTGTGCTGAGTATACTAAAAACAAGTGGAACCCCTGGGCACTGCAGAAAATACTGAAGGACACATGATACCGTTCATTGTCATTTATCTTCTTTAGTGTCGAAACTTTGTAAAACCCAACAAAACACTCAAAAAAGAAAAGCCAGATAGGGAACTGATAATTGTCAAGGTCAAAAGGAGTGTTATCCTTCTTTAAAGCTGTCAGCAAAAATAGCATTCACAAGTTCACTTTTTTTCCTTTGGCTTTTTCTTTTTTAGCTTTACATTTTGACATTTTAAAAGCCCATGTCTAGGTTTTCAAGTGAGTTATTTCCCCACTGGAATTAGAGCTTTAGCTATCAGTGCTGAAGGACAATTATATGTAGAGATGGTCAGCTGGATCAGTTTACTCAAGTTCTGAGTGACTGTTTTCCTGGGTTTCAAAAAGTAGGTCATTGATATCCATCTCTTTTTTTTTTTTTTTTTTTTTCTGATGAAAGTACACTAGAACCTGAGTTTTAGTGTGTGTCAGGAAAGTACTTGGCACATGCTGAGACCCCAAATATGTCAGAAAGATCACACGGTCTGCAATGAATTCTTGTTCTGTAGCATGCCTAACATCTCCTATCTTCATTCCAGCAAACATACCTGTAAACTGTAAAAGAATGCATTGAAAAAAAAAACTTCTCACATATATTGACCTCTTACCAAGCAGTAGGTTTTAAACAGAGGTAGCACATGTGTGTATAGACACACATAGATTTTTCATGATTGTTGTAATAAACAGGTGAAATATCCCTGACTCATATTCATGGCTAAACACTGATTTTTACAGTAACATCTGCACTTGTGATATATTTTTTTCCCCTTTTACATCCGCTCTTGTTTAGTTGGTGACTAAACATATTGGTTTTGACTTTTTTGTAACTCTAAAGAAAACATAGTTCATCTGCTCAGAAAGTTTAGTCTCTGTCTTTCTGCCCCAGATACAAACAGAAAAGCAAAGAAAGAACTTCCTTTTGGATGGTCATAGCCAATCATTTACTAGTCTGTAATCAAGAGATTCAAGTCTGTTCTTTAATTCTCAAAAATATATTCCACATTAAGGAAATACTAGAGAGCAGAACAGCCCCTTTAACAAATGTAATAACCAGCAGTTTATAGAGTCATAACCAATTGCTGGCAGATGTGAGGTTGCTCTCCCAGTGCCCTGTGGCAGGTGTGTTCGGCTAGTTTGAGTCTAGTGTTTATGAGGACAAAGCATCACAGCAGCAGGTCCATGCTGTCAAGTCAATCTGTGATCGAGCCTGTTTGCACCCACTCCTGTATTCATGCTCTAACTTGCTACTTTTATTCTTTCTAATTATTCTATACAAATTGAATTAGATTTGAAAGGACAACACACCCCATCTGAAACTACTGTGTATTTTATGCTACATGCTATTGCATACTCCAGTGTTTCAGAGAACACTCTTTCAAATTCCCCCAGTGACAAGATGAAATTAAACATAATTTCTCATATATGAATGACAATTTTCCTCTTATTACCTTCTTAGGAGCTAGTGATGGCACCACGGCTGGCAGCTGTTTCTTGCACAGAGTGTGGTTTAGCAGGTTTGCTCTGGGAACATCTACCACAGCAAGTACATGGATAAGACAGGAAGATAAATATTTCACTTGTAGTTCCTTAGGGACCTTTGGCATAAGGTAATCTATCGAGTTTTTGAGCACTGTGAAGACTTCTGGGCATGTCAAGAAATACCATTTTTTGGATACCTGGAAAATTTAATTTTGAGGACTTAAGTCCCCTAAATATGCAATGAATAGCAATGAAGTGCGTATTCTGATCATCTCAAGTCTGCACTGCGTTTCACAATTAGATAGCTATGATGTATGATAAATCCAGCCATCCTATCCTCTGAGTCTCGGCTCCTTGCCCATAAACTAGGTATAGGACAAGACTTTATTATCTATGGAATATTTAGTTAACACAGTCATGGAAGTGGGGAGAAAGCAATTGTACAAATAAATTAATATATCTAATAGAAATCCAGAGTCATAAAGGACGTTGAACATTGTAATTTAAATCATAATATAAGAATTATGATGTTCAAAATTTATTTTACTAGTTATTTTCAAGCACTTTACAAGCATTTTGATCACTTCTGTACCACAAACACTTTCTGATGAAATACATGTCATTTTTCTTTTTTAAAAATTTACATTTTTATACCAACTAAATAAAGAGAATTTTTTTTTACCCGGCACAGTCTATTCCACTAGGCTAACTGACATAAGATATGCAGGCAAATTAAACTGTTGCTACTTGAGGAATGACATCTAAACTAGGAGACAGTATCATTATAATTTAACTGGCAAATGGTATTTCTAGTTGTCTAGTACCAAGCCTTTTCCATCTGATTAAGGTACAAGAGCCAAAGGATGTTTGGTTTACTTTCACAGGACTGATTTGTTCATAATTGCAATATCCCAGAGCTATCTTGTGAGTGTCTATGTGGCCCTTGGTAATATCTGCAGTTGCTTTTGTTTGCCCCATTTGTTTAACTTTAATCACAATTTTTCCTCCAGGAGTTGTCACTTTTCCAATGGATAGTCAGCATTAAGGTTTTACTTTGTCTGTGTTCTGGAAGCTGGTGTAAGCTTTACAGTACCCAAGCAGATTAAGCACTCGGACACAGTACACTGCTTAGCTGCTTGATAACTCTTGATTTCTGGGGCAATTTGAATGTAGCCGTCTTAGCAGTTTTGCAAACAGTATAAAAAAGCAGAAAAAAACCCAAACAACCAACACTTTACGTATACATATAAGTGGAACTGACCTTGGAAAATAAGTAACAAGTTAATAATAATAGTAACAACAATAACAATAGCAGTAACAATAACAATGATGAAAACTGTTGTAATGAGAGTGCACTAACGAACATCCAGATCAAAATACGGTGCAGCAATATTATATAACTCAAAGACATTTTTCCATCCTTCAACTCTCTCTGTATCTTTTTCTTCAGCAAGTATAAAAGGAAAGGAATAAAATTCCTCTGTTCTATCTTCATGACTTCTTACCTCAGGGGAAAAAGGAAAGATTAAGAATTTAACTTAACTAACTAGGGTATACTTGTGCTTTTGTACATGTCTGTGTGAGACGAAAACATTTTTTTGTTTGTTTCATTGTCCCACTGTCAATAAGACAAAATAGAAGTAAGTTCTCTAGTATCCAAACATACTCACTGGTCTCTAGGGAATGGAAAATTAAATATGTTTCGTAGTACCATACAAAGCAGCAAAGGAAAAGAGCTTTCTTTGCTCATCTTATTTCTCGATTTTAATTCACATTATGAAGAAAATAATAAGAAAGTTCAAAATCCAAAATTTTAGGAATTTGTAGCTGTTGAATATTTTATTGTCTTGCTTTGTATTATGTTTATTCTATGAGAACACAAAGTACTATATTCCTACAAATCAAAGTAGTAATATTAGACCTCAACTTTGTACCTGTGCACGTAGTCATACAGCGCTCAAGGTGATGACAAATCCCCTGTGTTTCCTGTTACAAGTTTCCTTTGGAATTGACTTTTTTTTTTTTCTTTTTTCTCACACACCCCCTGCCCCCCAAGGCAGATTTGGTATTTGATGCACATTGTTTATTTTGGAGTACATGATTAAAATGGTCATAAATTGCAGTGGATTGTTTGACACGCTATTACCCTCCATATGGTGGCATAAGTGTCATCTCTAAGAAAGGAGACTTTGCTCAAATGTAGGTTAGGAAAGCCCTTGTCTACAGTAGCAGCACTGTTGTTTTACTCTGTTGGACCATAATACAACAAACCTCCACCATCTTTAAGGTGTTAAGAATAGTACTAAACATTGCAGGGAGATAAATATTATGTAGGCATAGGTGTAATGTCAAGGAAAAAGTTTTGCTAGTCATGAACAGTGAGTGAATTACATCTCTCATTAATTGGACGTATTTCTGGTGTAGTAAATTAATATAAATGGGTAAATAAGCAGCTGTAAGGAGGTCCCAAATTAGTATGAAAGACAATAACTATTTTTGCAACTATATTTTTCCTATTAAGCTAACAACCAGCTAGACCATGTGGTCACATTTCAGATTAATTTATAGAGGTGTAAATCTCAGATAACACTGTTGTAAATCTAGAATAATTCCAGTGAGCACAATGAAGTTACTCAGAGCTTGCATTAGTGTAATTGGAATTGGAATATGGTCTGTATTGCAATAAGGCACCAAGTATTTGGCAAAATTCACTTTGCTGGGAAAAGCTGCTCAAGTTTTCCACTGAAATTTACTTCAGAGGCCAAATAAGAGTAGAGCTGTCTGCCTAATCCCAGGATGGACTAAGTAAATTTATACTGCGTTCTTTCCACAGAGCTGTTCATTGTTAATGGCAAATTCACTTGTGTGTGCTTCCAGGAGACCGCCTAATTCATAGACCATTTAAAACAGAACGACTGCTGATAGCTGTAATTAGTTTCATAGCAACTCTTCCTCCTGCTGCTGCACAAGAGGGACTGCTAGTCCAACTTCTTAACAGGCATGGACCAATTAGTACAGCCTGAACCTAGTCCAATGATACTGTAATGAAAGGATAATAGTTGAGGAACTGAGGTTACTTTTTTATTTGATCTTGGAGGTGTTCCACTTGCAATTTGTTTGCAAAGGTCAACTTCAGAAAAATAGTTGTATCCTGTTTTGGTCCATCTAAATTGGGGTGTAAATACACTTTCAGATTTGTAACACTAAGGTTCTGGGAAAGCACTCAATGACAGAATAATGTTCAAGAAGTTTTGTACAGGAGATTAATTTGGAAACGTTTATCAAATCCAGTGTCCTGCTTTATTCTTTCTAATCTTCAAAAGATTTTTTCTTATACAGAAGAAAAATATCTGAGATCTTAGTAGCTAAGTGTTTACAAGATTAGAAATCTAACTGATGGGTTTTTTCCTCTTTCTGCATGTCTAATATAGAGGTAATTTGTTTGCCATCTGGAGAGGGATAAAATGAAGTATTCGCATCTATTCCTCAAGTAGAAAATCTCTTTTTCTTCAGAAATAGGAAACATTTTATTTTGCTGATCTTTTGAGTTGCTTTCTATTCACTTGCTAAATTCTACGTGGCTTTTGCAAGTATTTGACATACATTTTTTGCATCTATCTATAGTTTAGTGTTCAGATACATTTAACATTCCCTCTGTCTTTCGCAACCTCAATTTTCAGTATTTCCTCCAAGTGAGAACTAGGAAACGAAATTTATAAACCAAAAAATAGACTAAAGCTGTTAGGCTACATTTCTGACTTCATCTGCAAGATCTCTTCACACCTCTTTTAATATCAAATCCAGCCCATACAATTTTTGCATATGAATTTCAGCTATCTTGAAGAGCCTAGTGAATCAGTCCTTCTAAAGAAAGCTTCTGCATTTTGTATAGTCAAAAAGTCTTGCATCTAATCCATACAGCCTATGAGAGAGAGATGCTTCAAAGGTTTTCAGAAGGAGCTCGTGCACTCTTAAGGTCCCTAGTTTGGGCATCTAAGTCAGATGACTGACATCTCTTCGTGCTCTTCATGGCCCTTAACAGTTAATGAACATTAAGGTTACACATTCAAACTAGATTATTCGGAAGTAATCCCCCCAGAATCAGGTGCAGAATGGGCACTTGATCCTCAGAAAGGTTCTGTGTACCTGCTCCTAGCAAGTTGTGTTATTTGCTACCACAAATATAAAGCAGGTATCTCCCCACTGTTTTCAAGTGCATCTGAAAAGTGTAAGTCATACTTGACATACATACGAGTTTCTTTGGAAACAGTTAATGCAAATGATGCAAAGTATGGAGATCAGACGTCATGTGTCTAAGTCACTGCATATCAAGGGCTGAGAAGAAGGTTTTCTGGTAAACAGAGACAATATTCTTGTGGTAAAATGCAGGTGAGCCTATGACTTTGTGTCGTCCCCATGAGATTTCGTTGTCATCAGTAAGTCATAAGAATGAAGTTAGCATGATTTCACTCGATTATGACATATGAGTTTTTTTGTTTGTTTTGATTTTCAAGATTACGCTTTACCTGATGTACCTATTATGACTTAAGAGATATAAAACTGTATTTGAAAGAATACTATTGAGAAGAGCCGTGGATGTTATGTGGGATGTGCAGCAAAGTACTACTGATGAAGCACTTGAAAAGTCCTTTGTGAATGCAGTTTATAACTGAGCTAGCACATCACTGTGTACTCCTTCTTGGTTAAAAACAGGGTAAGAGTTATCCCACTGAACACACTGATTACACAAACCAGCTTCCCCTTCCTCTATCTCTCCCCCACATCGCCTCAAAAAAACCCCAGCAACCCACTTTCATGTACTAAAACCTGGAATCCTAAAACTGTCGTTACAAAAAGGTGGTATATTTCCTGAATCCCAGGCAGTTGACATTGAGGTCACTCTCTTTAATCATGGA
>NW_009607810.1:18333-33343 GCF_000690535.1 Cariama cristata
AAGAGTGGGGAGTGGCTCCCACCTGGAGAGAGAGAGGAAATAGCATTCCTGTCATCCCAGACTGTTTAAGCATGTTGCTGATACAGCAATGCTATTGACAAGCAGCAGCTGTGGAGGGGGGCCTCGTTATTCCTGTATCTCCACTTGCAAAAAATTCCTCAAAGACAGTGCTGTGATTTTCTGGAACCAAAAATGTGGTAAAAATGGACTGATCTTGCTTAACATATGAAAGAACTGGCCTTTATATAGCAGGCATTTTCTTTTTCAAATATGCAAATCATTATGTTTTCTCTCTACAGATGAAAAAGAATGAGAACAATTCATGTAGAAAGAATCATATTTTGAAATGTCTTAGCTTCCTAAAAGCACTTTAGGAAAAATAGACAACAACAACTACCCTTGCACGCGCAAAAGCCATGCATGTGCCTGTAACCTGTACGGAGAAATGTGGCTACCACAAAAAATGCTCTCTTTACAATAGGAAAAAGAGGAAAAAAAAATTTAAAAGTACAACTGTATAGAATGTATGCTGAAGTTGATGAGTGACAGAACACAGTCCATTTTGTAAGTTCAGGTACAGACAAATTCTATTCAATCGCTGAAATGAAGTACTTGCCAAAGTGATAAGAATGGTACAAGAGTCTGAAGAGAGGAGACTGAAATAGAAGGAAAAATATTCACTGAAATCTCCGAGAGCAGGATCAGATGTGATAGACTGCAAAGCAGGCACTATCACAGTTTGCTGTCAAGGGAACTGCTTTGGGGGTTTTTTTATTGTGTTTCCTCCTTTATTTTGTACTTTCCTTTCAAGTGCAGAAAAAGAGGGGGAAAAAATTTTTAAACTCGAGACAGTTTGGAGGCTTCTGTGTCTCTTGTTAATGAACTTTGTGTTACTGCGTAACCCTACTCTATCCCTTGGCCTGTTCTATCTCTTTGGAATACTACTCATCCAGAAATTTAATCTAATACCTCTTTCACCAAATTCTGAACGTTTGTGGAGATTTTGTGTACACTATTATATCAGCACTAAAAGATGCAAGAAATAGGTACATGCTCAGTGGAGACAGACTCCAAGAAGAGTTAGCTGCTAAAAATGAGATTCCATGCTCAACATAAGTACAAACAGTAGCTTTTCAAAAGTCCTATCCAAACTGGGTGGATTTCCACAAACCAGTGCCTTTTAGTATTCCAAAAATAAGAGATACAGGAAAAATATTTTAAACAATATTTTTAAATGCTTAAATAAAGTTTCCCCAGCCAACCTGGTTTCATTTTAGTATTCTTCTTGTTTTTTCCACACTAACTGAAAAAGTTAGAGCAAAGGTAGCTTGAAAATCCTTCATAGGATATTTACACAAGGCTTTCCTCTGACAAAAGAGACTGACCAGAATGGGTGGAGGAGAGATAAAAGGGAACAGCAAGTAAAACCATTCATTTAAATAAAAATAGAGTCATAAGATTCCTCCATTAAAAATAAAATCTCATGAAGCAGATTGTCAGCATGGAAAACTGGGTATACATAGTTATAGTTGTATGAAGTTACATGTAACTAATCATAATGTTTTAAAAAGAAATTGTCAGACAAATTCAATAACAAATGATGTTACAAGTCATGTGTAGGATAAAAAATCTGTTAGAAATATGAAAAAAAGGGCAGCGATGGCTTTTCTGTGACAATTATAATATTTCTAGAGAAAATAGACGGTAAGAGCAACTGATGGTTTATTTATGAAAGCATTATAAATATATGTACTTTTTATACAGTTGTTTTCTCATTTGCTTCCATTGACTTATTTTTTTAAGGTTGCTGCCTATGTGGTTTTTTTTTAAAGAAACAAAACCAAGATGGTGAACAGATAACCTTATTCTAACAGCAACATCTTGAGTGGGGGTGGGAGGCAACTCCAACCTCTTCTGTGCGCAGTCAGCATGAGTCCGTAAGGACAAATGGTTTTATTTATTCACACACTAGTAAAATGCTCCCTGCAGAGCCGGGTTCTTTAGCAGGGTCTAATTTTTGTGTTTTATTTTTGTTTCCCACAGATGTTGAAGATGCCAGAATGAGAAGGGCCTTTTTCGGTAGGATTTTTAGACAGGTTTTTCTCCGTAAACCATAGTCTTAAAACATAAAAGAGAGCAAGATGGTTTGGGTGATATATAGAAAACAAAAAGGAGGAGAAAAAGGTTTTGTCTTTCAAAAAGGCGAATTAATCAATTGATAATAATGGTAAATAGTTATATCAGTGTTCGTACCATACACTTTTTCTTCAGTTTCTCCTTTCCACTTACCTGGATAAAATCATCCACCAACTTGGAGATGTTTGCATGTTCAGCTCACTTCAGATTTCTCAAATGCAGCTGTCTGCATCTAAGCCTTTCATGATCATCTGTCTCTGTAATAAGTGGATAGAGAAGAACCAATGCAGGGTATAATACACCAGAGTCACTTTAGATATCTACTTTAGGATGAGAGGAATCTTACCCTATGAGTGACATGCTTTTCTACATATAACTATTAGAAGTGTAGATGACTTGCTAAGGCATAGATATCTACATTGCAACTTCTGGTTTTGGTGAGATAAATCATGCCCTTGACATTCACCTTCTGTTTACAAAGAATTATTTGCCTCAATTCATAGAGATAATTCAGTCAGATGAAAAAAAAGACAACAAAACAGAAAGACAGTACTAGGCCTATTCAGAGGGAGATAATACTCATCAAAGTAGAGATGGTCACAGAAACATCTCTGAGTCATGACATATATCAGCTATCCAAAATGGAAAAGAAACAATCAAAGCAGTCTTCACAGAAGAACATACACACAGTAAGAGAAACGACTTGAAATAACAATAGATAATGGAAGGTAGACGCTTTTACAAGAACTGTAAAACTGCGAATCTATGATCCCATGCTTGTCAGTACATTATAGAAAAAAAAAAATAGAGAGGAAAAAAAGAAAGAAAAAATAAATAAAAAAAAAAAACAAGAAAAATAAAGGAAAAATGGGAGAAAGAAGGAAAATCCCCAATTATATGAAACCTGTAGGTTTCTATGACATTAAACCTGATGAGATGCATCCCAGGGTCCTGAGGAAATTGGCAGATGTAGCTGCAAATCCACTCTCCACCATATTTGAAAAGTTTTGGGAGTCAGATGAAGTCAGAAGTCAGTCAAGGCCAGGTTGGATGGGGCTTTGAGCAATCTGGTCTGGTGGAAGGTGTCCTTGTTCATGTCAGGGGGGTTGGACTGGATGATATTGAAAGGCCCCTTCCAACCCAAACCATTTTATGATTCTGCGATAACTATTGGGGTTGAAAGTTTCAGTTACAAAGACAAGTAGTCCTCAGTTCCTGTTCGTATCATTCCTTTTCTTGTAACTGTTAACATTTGTTTTTTGCAAACAAAAATCTTGAATTTTTTTCGTGGTCAAAAGTATCATTCTGAGAAATGTTTAGTACTAAGGCAGATGGTATATTTCTTTCAGTCTGTTCTTATTTTGAGATTGGTTTCAGAATCATTTCAAGTTTGTTTCTTCTTCAAAGTATCACTTAAATAATTTTAAATAATTTAAATAATTAAATATTTAATTTCATAAGCATTTAAAGTCTCTACAAGATTTGGACAGTATATCAGCTGTTAGAGCAACGTGATTAAGAACATGCATAGGAATAGGAATAAAAGCAAAGGGAAAGAAATATTAAAATATAGATGTATCAGATTTCACTGTTTAAGTTCTTTCACACTGACATCTGAAAAACATGAGTTCAATTTTCTAGTTTTCTTTGAGAACTTTATGTCACTTCGACCTAAACAAATGAAGATAAGTTTTTGTTGCTTTTATAATGTCATAGAAGTGCAAATCAGCTGAAATATACAGGTATATATTTAGTTCATTATTTTCCAGGTATATATTTAGTTCATTATTTTCAAACGGGAAAGTACTATAAAACAAGTAGATTTTTAAAAAAAAAAAAAAAAAAAGAGAGAGAAAAGGTAACTGAGCAAGGTAGGAAAAAGACAATCCTAACATGAAAAAAGTAGAGAGAAAGGGGTCTTGGTCTTGAGCTTTGCACTGGAAAGCATCAAACATAAACTTTGATTTAAATAAGAGGTATGCATCAAAGAAACAGGAGTTCAGACATAATTTTGCTTTCCCTGGGTCAAACCCAGCTCCTCTAATAGGAGGAAAAATGAAAAGCTGTCTCAATTGGAATGGATTGTGGGGAAAAGTCAAGTAACAGGAGGAAGGACTTGAACTTTCATTGACTTTAAATACAGTTAGAAAAAACATTACCACCCATGTCTTTTTCTCATTGTGCTTGTTACCACAACAGATTCTGGGTAACAGAACTCACTCTGCAGAAGTAAGAGAGTCAGTTGTCCCAGCTCCGAGCAGCAGCAGTGGACAGTTGAGTTAATCAGGCATATCTTACCTTTGAGTGAGAACAAAGATTTTACTCCAGCAGCAAAGTCCTGAAGCTGGGTTGAAGACCCACAGCTGTATCAGTTAGCTCCAGATGACAAAATTTGACCAGGATCTAAACTTTCTTGAGATTTCTTAGAGTTCTTGGAATTTTCTAATTGGACTTAGTGACAGTTTCTCAGTTTGACTTTAGCAATCTTCAAGCAGATCCGTCTCTGTTGAACTGTTTCTCTCTTGTTGCTTTATGTAGAGACCATACTGGGTGACTCATTGGTTTGGCTAGTGAACAAAAAATATTTTAAAATACTTCTGCTTGAACTATAAGAAATTGTTTATTTTTCCTTCATTAAAAATAATAAATATTTTATTTAGCCAAAACTAAAACAATTTATTTTCCCCCATTCATAAAGAGAAATTAAACCAAAGTATATGAAAGCCTAGATTTAGGAAGACTATGGATTTGCTTTAGGTTCTGGAATACCTTTATTTAGAAATATTGGACTTTTTTTCCCTGTGGTTAAGAAATCTTTTCTGATTCCCTTTTGACATTTTCCTAGAAAACACCTTGGTTACCAACTTCTAGTGTGTTCTGGCTGACTCAGTTTTTTCCTCTTGGAGCTACTTCATGGCATTTAAAAAATGAAGTCACTCAGCCATAAAATAAAGCACAGGAAACAAGGGACTTTCTAACCTTGTGGCTAAAGAGAAGTGATGTGACATTTGTGTTCCAGCACTTGCTGAAATGCCTAATTATTTATACAGAGATAGAGACTACCAACAATTAACAATCAACAGAGGAAATAATCCTCTTTTCCTTGTGAGGTTTATCCATATACTTTAAAATCAGAATACAGTCTGATACTGGACACAGAATGCAATTCTAATACACTGTGGGTGATACTAGACTTTAAAGGATGTTTGCTACAAGACCACTGTGTTTGATGTGTGCTCTAGTGGCTACACTATTGGCTAAGACACAACCACTGCCAGAGTCTAAATCTAATACCTTTTCCTCATTTTTTTGGATGCATTTTTCTTTTCTTTCCCTTGCAGACATTTTTGCTAATTCTTTCAGCATTTTTTTCTAACAAATTTATTAATGAGGAGACAGGCAAAAGGATTTTAGTTTTCATTGTAACAGAAAAATAACAGACCAGCTCTTACCTGCTTTTCACAGCTTTCATTGATTCATATGCTTACTTTTGTCATTTCTCAAAGTCTGAGAGACGAATAGTATAAAGCAATAGTCTCTCCTAGTCTATGCCAGCTAATATCCATTCACTCTTCCAGGTAGTATATTTTTCCTTTCTTATGAAAAATGAAGTTTCTCACTATTTTCTTAACTGTCTCATGTTCCCATTTAACGTCATCAGTCTTGGAAGCAACCTTTTCCTCAATTTTTGCCTTTCTTGTCTGCTTTTGGTATACTTCTTTATGACATCTCTCTGTTAACGTCAAGCCTTCGAATTCCAGGTATCTATCTGATTTGCATTGTTTCTCTCTCTCTTTTGTCTTACTCCCAACAGAGACATGAAACAAACTTAGCACAGGAGAAGTGGCACAATGTTCTATACGTATGCAGTTATTTTTAAAGAAAAGTAAATCTGTACAGTCATTTTTGGATTTGTCTTAGGATTTTCAATACTACTTCAAATAATATTAGCTCTTGCTATTCAAATAGACAATATCTGAAAAAGCACAAAGAACTTACTCTCAGAAATGGTAATTAGTGCAACAAACAGAAATTGTAATCAGCACAATACAGTTTATTCTGAGAAACAATTCCCACCTCCCTTTTCCTCTAGTTAAGAAAAAACCCTGTTTATACTGGCACTACCAATTCGCCCTTAATACACTCATGGCTACAATACCCTATACGGAAACAATCAGCTTTAAGCCAGTGCAAGACTGTTTTTTCCTCTTAAAACTCAGCATAGCTGGCTTGAATATTCTTCATTATACTATACGTTCATTTTTCATTGATACTATATTCAAATTCTCACTCTTCCAAGTACTTGTGTTCTTGCAAAATTTCAGCACTCATTTATCACCCTTACTAAGACAGAAATGTCTTTCCCAAAGCATTTCTAATAGTTCAAAGCATTTCTATTCATTAGAGGATGAAGGAAAAAAAGTGGAGTTCTCTCTTTAGCTCACATAGGGGACTTCATATGTCAAGGAATCTTAGCAGAAGTCAAAAATACAGGGTCACAGTTACCTGCCAATAATTTTATTTTCCCATCCTACTGATCTCTCCTCTACCTCTCCTCAGTTCCTTCCTCTAGAAGTCTTAGTGAATCTTGTCCTTATTTTTACCATGTTTAATTCTTTATCCTAACATAGTTTGAATTAATATAAAATTGTTCCGATTAGCTTTAGCATTTGGTACTTGGCTATTGATTAAATACTTACAGGTATTTGTGACTGCTTCATTGATACAGAGTTCACAGGACAACTCAGGGTGCAATTTCTTGAGAAAATCCTTGGGAATTAAAAAGTCTTTTCTTTTTATCACATATTACCTCACTGATGTAGCATAATGTAAAAATGACACTAGCAACCTCTCATGGGAACATCTCACTAACTGACAATAATAGAAATGTATGCATAGTATAAAAAAATTTGAAGATATTTGATTGACACATGAAGTATATATAGAAGAAATTGATTTCTCCTTTTTTATTTTGTTTCTTGAGGAAAGAACAAGGTTTGACTCATAGTACAATTAGGAAAATAGAAGGTAACTCTTTTCGCCTCCTGTGGTCACACTTTGGAAAACTCTGCTCATAATGCACACAAAGTAAAATCCCAGTCTTGAGGATAAATCCTCATTCAGCTCTGTTTCTTGAATGGAGTTGAATAATGCCTCATATTCTCCATAAATATGTTTTCATGGGTAGCCTAACTGTTATGGAAACATGAATACACACAGTGATGTGCTCACATTTTATTCGTACTGAACCACTAGTTAATTTAAATGCACATAGCGCTTTCAAAGTTTCTATATCTATGCTGATTTATACAATCTGAAGATGCGCCTTACAATGTCTCGTTCATTTTGGGTACTAGGAGATGTAGATTTTTACATTTCAGTCTTGAAAAGCACGCAAGTAGTGATACTCATTGTAGTTGAAAATATTCCCATTTTCTGCATATTGGTCACATATATTAGTTATTACTGGTAACCACAAAAAGTCTGTTGGTAACATATTGTCAGTGTGCAACTTCCATGTGCTAAAGGTAAATAACTCACTGAATTAAGGTGTAACTCCCAGGTGCAACCAATCCATTAGAAGATATTCACTATGTGGATGAATTTGGTGAAACGAAGTTGCCGGTACAATTGTCAACAATTCAACCTTGCTTTTCCCAACACAGAGTTCACAAACTCAGAAGTGCTCAGTCTTGGGTATTCAGCAATGTATATTTATATTTTGTCTTCTATGTTCTTATGAAATGTGCGCTCTGTCATCTCCCCTGCAAATACTCCTCTGATATATAAAAAAACAATGAGTAGTTAACTTACAAATGCACAAAAAATCTAACCTATCTTTCAAAATCACAGCCATTTTTAAAGTGTCATTATTCAGTCTAATCTTGCATAAACACATATACATATATAAATTCATTTCCATGAGGAAGACTTAATGAACATCATGATGAAAGAAATAATTTCTACCTTCTCCCCAATGAGTAGGGGTATGTTTTCTTGGGAAAGGAGCCTGTGACACTTCGGTTAGAAAGAGGCATATACTTCCTACCTGTTGCACAGCATTGTCTCCAGCACCCTACATCCACTACGTAAGATCAGGGAGTCGGAAAGAAACCACAGCACTGCCACTGATGTTACTGCAACAGGAAAACGAGAGAAAACCTAAGCATTATGCTTAATTCACACCTGAAAAAAAATGTCTGTAATGTTCAATAAACATTTCTGCTCTGTATTTAGAAAGAAACAGGTTGATGTACTTTTGTCTCGGAAGAATGATGAAGTACTTCGCAGTCCATTATGAATGGAAAAAATAGCATCCCAAAATCAAACATGGTTATTTCTAGTAGGATTTTACAAGATTTGCTACCAGTCAATGATAGTCACCAAAACCACTCCTGATAAAATATGCTGATGACATGAATATTGACAGCATGGTAAACTGATAGGCAAGACAAAGCAGTCAAAGTCATTGAAAGCACTTCGTAACTCTGACCCATTCAAACAAATGGTTTTAACAAAGCCAAATGCTTAAGTTACATGTTTTAGGAATGTGTAATAACTTCTGGAAAAAAAATAATTCTGACAGTGATCCAGTACATAGAGAAACAACCTGAGCTCCCAAGATAAAGTTGTGACAAAAGGTCTTGTGTGATCTTTTGCTTGTAAGTAAGAGAAGGATAAGAAAGTATTGCTGAAATAGATATCAAGATATGGAAGTCAGTATCATAAGTATATTTTAAAAGGGATATTCAAAAGCTTACAAGAGTGGAAAAAAATCAAAATTTAACACAAATTATTCCACAGAGGAAGAAAATGTCTTTCAGTCAAAGACTCAATGAGTTTAATCCATTTAGCTTATCAAAAGAAAATCAGAAAGGCTATTTAATTAGAGTCTGAGTACATATGCCAGCAGAAAATATTCGAGGATAGAAACCTAAGAATAACTGAATTTCCAAGTTGTGCAACAAAGTTTCCAGCAGTTATGATGGATTCTTCATCTCCTGAAATCATCCATATAGGACTGAAAAGTTTCAAAGGCGTGTTGTAGTTTAATACAAGCTACTGGACACTTGTAAGGTCAAGGATATACCAACATCCACTGGTCCTCTCCAACTTGAAATTATGGTTCTGAAGAACCCTAAATCTACTGAGCCCAAGTCAAAACACTTTGTGTAAGTTTGATGCAAAAAGTAAAAATATAATGTGCCAGATACCTGCCTAACTAGTTATTTGTCTTGAATAGCTTTTGATTCAGGTTGATAAAAGATGCTTCATAAAAGATTAATTACAGGAGCATAGTAATGGCTTTGCCTCTGTTATTATTAAGTCCATTCTTTTAATGAAATTTTCTTGAAGCAAAACAAAGTTCACAGAGCTACTTGGCCACTTTATCTTTTATCTTGTCGTCTTGTTTCAAAATCTAGCCTTTTTTTCTCCTCATTTTAGATGCTATTATTCCAATTTTATTTCATATAGCTTTTTTTTTTTTTTTTTAGATCTGCAATATACTGGTATTTTCTTTCAACTTTGGATCTGTTCCTTCTGCCCTTTTTTTAATTAACATGATTTATTAATATCTGTAGGCATGTGAAGTTATTTAACAAATATTTATCCTCTGAAACATATTCTAGATCATATCTTTGGTTTACGTTATAGATGTAAATATTACAAATTACAGTATATTAAGCTTTTATGTTATGGAAATAAATGACCTGAAAAAAGTAATGTACAGAGAAGATGTGAATGGCTCCAAATATGGAATTTATACATCATATTATAAAAGTCTAAGTTCTCTTATATTCTTCAAAGCTGGAAAAAGAGACATAATTGATCCAGAAACATCCTTATGGTGTATGTGAGCCTGAAATTCCTTTTGGAACATATAAATATAAATTATTGCTTCAGAGTAACTCATGCTTTTCTTTTAAAAAGGAGAATGTAAGAGTTCACTTTTTAGAATCTGTTTAATAGAGCAGTCAGAAGGAAGTACGAGATGTGGATTCAGTATTAGCCTTAGTCTTATTGACACACAACTTTACCCAGGGAAAGTTCTTTTCTGCGCTCTTGTAGAAAAGCATCATCACACAGCTGAAAATGCTGAAAATATGGGTGATTTGGTGGATAGGCACTTTAATCACAGTGCTATTAAGTGGCAGATGGTAACATTTCCTCCTTCACCACATTTTAAGTAGAAGTAGGGAGTATTACAGTTTCTGCTATGCTAAGTGTTCTCAGCAGATACACAAAGGATCAGTTTTCTCGTATGATTCTGGATTTGGAAATTTTTTGTTGAGTGTCACCAGACTCTGAATCAAAGATAGCTGTAGACATAACACAGATACGGAAACACTCAGCCTCACTGAGATGCCACCGTTTCCACATGCAAGGCTGAAGGTAATGAAGAAACTTTATTGGGAAAACTTAGGATCTTTAAGGGCCTAAACTGTAAGCAGTGATCTTTTGAGCCACAAAGCTCATTCAACGTTACATTCAACGTAAGTTCTTGATTTGGTCCTAGCCTTATGTCCTTTTAGGTACACCAAACCTCTATTTCTATTGGAAAAAGACTGAACTGGACAATCTGTACATTTAAGGCAGGTTTAGAGGCAGGACTCTGGATTACACCGTTAACAAGAAATTTTTTCCCAATCTGCCTTCTAAGAATTTATGTTATAAACATTTCCTGTGAGTCATATCTAGCTCTGTCCTCTACTTTACCTCTAATCTTCTTCAAGTGTCCGATCGCTTAAATGTTATCTTACTTCCTCACCCAAAATCTAGACACTAGGATAGTTCAGCAAGGTAGCATAAAAGCCAGAAGTTCCTAATTCACATAGGAATGAGTCATAAAATCATGGTCCATACAAAGTTTCTCACTTTACTCAGTCATGTGGTAATAAAAAAATAAATTGTTCTTATAAAAATGAAAGAAACATTCTTAAATTAAAAGAAAGAAGTTGTGACTAACAATTTGAAAAGTATAATGTGTTGGCTGATGCATGTGTTGGCTGGTTTTGACGGAAACTTGACATGCTAAGACATCCCAACATGAGTGGTTTCTCTGTATCTTTAACCCTATTTTGTATCAATATAAATTTTAGTCTAGCACATAGATTGGAGTGTGCGGTGTATGACATACAGAAGTATGCTACCTACAACAGTAATCAGTTTCTACCATATTTCTTTGCATTACTTGTTTAACTCTACATTCAAACATATAGTTTTCTTCTTTTTTTATATGCTGAGAACAATTGCACACGCATCTGAGCTCCCTGCTGGCGTAGCAATAACCCGCAGAGGTATATTTATTTAATACTATACTGAGCAGATGAAACACTCTACACTGTAACAGTTTCTCTTGTATGAATGTAAACAGGAAAAACTTATATAAGTGGTCTATACTCTTGAGTAACTCTTTTTCCACATTTGGATAGAATGCAACCATTTACTGTTATAAATGATTTAGATTTCATAAGTGGTTCAGTGTAGCTCTCCCTACTTTCTTCTTCAAAACAAGAAAACAAAAAATACTTTCATATATTTTATAAAACGTTGAAACAAGAAGAAAAAGATACAAGAAGCTAAGTTTAAAGAACTATACACAATTCCTTCTGTTCCTTCAGGATTTCAGATAAAAGTAAATCTCTTTCTTTTTGCATAAGAATTTCCCAAGTTTTCTGGAGATAAAAATAAGATGAAATTTAAGGAGCAGTATTTGACCATGAGTAAAATTAAAAACTTTATTCAAGATTCTAATTTCAAGAAAACCTAGAAAATATTATCTTTAAAGAAACATGAACAAAGCACAATACTAGAAACAGGGAGCTATTTTCTACAGAGAATTACAGAAGGAAAGCAATATAAAATAGCAGTACTAAAGGCAGCAGTTATCTCATGAAACAGCATTTAGTAAAAAAAAAAAAAAAAAAAACAGTTAAAAAACCAGCTCCACTAAAATCAATGGCCAAATTTCCACTGATTATAAGGGTACCAAAATTTCACTCTATTGATAAATAGGGACATTCTTAATTGGAAGTGTGTCAAAAAAAAAAAAGACTTAGATTATGTAGGGATGAAGTTATTTGAACCTGCTAAGGAAGCTGAATTCACAGCGTCTACTCTCTAATTCCCTTATCTGACAAATTAAAATGCACCCAAATTGTAGTTTAGGCCCAATCTTTGTATGAGGTTGACTACCTTTTAAGGAATATTAAAAAGGCATAGCTTCCATTAAAGCGAGTAAAAATAGAGAGTCCTGACACCGCTCTGGACTTCTTTCTGTCAAAATAAAACATGTCATCTGGGTATTTTTACAAAGGTTCTATGTATTTCAATGTATTACATGTATTCCATGCATTTCATAATCTATTTATCATTATTTATTTTATGGATCAGATTTCTTTGTATTTCATAATCTTGTCTTTCACAGAAAGAGCATGTTATACTACTTTTCTTGTTATGATAAAAGATTGAGAGTTTATTAGACTGGTTATTGTACAATTCAAGTAATTTTTTTTCTTCTTTCAGTGTTTAGGATTTTTGTTCCTTACAATGTTCTCTTGGTATCAATACTTTGATCAACACACAGTGGAGAATATGTACATATAATTAACACTATAAAAATTTATATCAACTTTTATGATGAATGAACAAACTAAGTGTTCCTGATTCCAAAAGGAACTGCTTACATGAAAAATATGTTTGTATTGACAAAAATCATCTGAAACGCTATTAAGGGGCTTACCCACATCTCCTAGAAATGGTACATCCAGTATATTCACTACTGCAGTTTTAGACACAATTGTCAACTGGTGGCATTTCACAGAATCACAGAACGGTCAAGGTTGGAAGGGAACTGTGGAGGTCATGTGGTCTAAATGCCCTGCTCAAGCAGGACCATGTAGACCCAGTTGCCCAGGACCATGTCCAGGGAGCTTTTGAATATCTCCAAGAATGAAGACTCCACAACCTCTCTGAGCAACTTGTGCCAGTACTCAGTCACCCTCACAGTAAAAAAGTGTTTCCTGATATTCAGATGGAACCTCCTGTTTTTCAGTTTGTGCCCATTGCCTCTGGTCTTGTAACTGGGCAACAGTGAAAAGAGCCTGGCTCCATCCTCCTTGCACTCTCTCTTCAGGTATTTGTGTACATTGATAAGATCTCCCCTGAGCCTTCTCTTCTTCAGGCTGAAAAGTCCCAGTTATCTCAGTCTTTCCTCATAGGAGACATGATCCAGTCCCTTCAACATCTTACTGTCCCTTTGCCAGAGTTTCTCCAGTATGTCTACCTCCCTCTTGTACTGGGGAGCCTAGAACTGGTCACAGCACTCCTGATGTGGCCTCACCAATCAATTCCCTCGACCTGCTGGCAATTCTCCTCTTAATGCAGCCCTGGATACCATTAGACTTTTTTACCACAAGAGCATATTGATGGCCCATGCTAGCTCATGCTGACTCATTGCTGGCTTATGTAATGCAGAACTAAATTAGTCTGCAAAGTCAGAATCATTCAGTTGCATTCAGTTATTAAAAAAAAAAAAAAAAGTCAGCTAGCTTTGAACTTCTGAACTTCTTCGTAAGTGGAGACCTGCCTACTGAGGAAGACTACCCTGCATGTCTCTACAGCACTGCTCTCTCTACAGTGTTATTTTCTTTTCTTGGCTCTTTTCTAATTCTTCAAGTTGAAAACCTCCAACAAAACATTTCTCCATCTCTGTGACTGGGAAACAATATCTCATATACTATCATTTTACATTTGGTTGGTTGACACTGGTCCTATAGCAGCTAACACTGACAGTACCAGATTTTTTCTAGTTGTTTCTTAACACTGAACAGTATAGAATCATAGAATCATAGAATATCTCAACTTGGAAGGGACCCATAAGGATCATCGAGTCCAACTTCCCGCTCCTCGCACGACTACCTAACACTAAACCATGCGACTAAGAGCATCATCCAGATGCAACTTGAACTCTGACAGGCTTGGTGCCATTATCACTTCCCTGGGAAGCCTGTTCCGGGACTGAATACCCTTTCAGTGAAGAACCTTTTCCTAATGTCCGATCTGAACTTCCACTGATGCAGCTTCATTCCGTTTCCTCACGTCATATCGCTGGTCACCAGAGAGAGGAGATCAGCACCTCCCACCTTGAAGAAAACATAGACTGCAATGAGGTCACCCCTCAGCCTTCTCTTCTCCAAGCTGAACAAGCCAAGTGACCTCATCCGGTCCTGATAAGTCTTGCCCTCGAGGTCTTTCACCACCTTGATTGCCCTTCTCTGGACATACTCTAATAGCTTGATGTCCTTGTATTGAGGCTCCCAAAACTGCACACAGGACTCAACAGGGGGCCACACCAGTGCAGTGCAGAGTGGGACAATCCCCTCCCTCGACCAGCCAGTGATGCCGTGCTCGATGCACCCCAGGACACGGTTGGCCCTTTTGGCTGCCAGGGCACACAGTTAACTCACAGTCAACTTGCCATCAACTCAAATCCACAGATCTCTTTTCATGGGGCTGCTTTACAGCCCCTTGTTCCCCAGTCCGTGCATATAACCAGGATTACCCCAACCCAACTGGAGAATCCGGCACTTGTTGCTGTTAAATTTCATACGGTTGGTGATTGTCCAGCTTTCTAGCCTACCCAGATCTCTCTGTAAGGCCTCTCTACCCTCGAAGCAGTCCACAGCTCCTCCAGGTTTAGTATCGTCAGCAAACATACTTAATGTATATTTATATTAGTGTCCAGTTTTGGGCCCCTCACAACAAGAAGGACATTGAGCTACTGGAGCATGTTCAGAGAAGGGCAACAAGGCTGGTGAAGAGCCTGGAGAAAAAGCCTTATGAGGCGCGGCTGAGGGCGCTCGGGTTGGGT
>NW_009607810.1:33364-52231 GCF_000690535.1 Cariama cristata
CTGATCGCCCTCTACAACTACCTGAAAGGAGGTTGTAGTGAGGTGGGGATTGGGCTCTTCTCCCCGGTAATTAGCGATAGGACGAGAGGAAATGGTCTCAAGTTGCGGCAGGGAAGGTTCAGGCTTGACATTAGAAAGAACTTCTTCACTGTTAGAGTTGTTAGGCATTGGAACAGGCTGCCCAGGGAGGTGGTGGAGTCATTGTCTCTGGAGATGTTCAAAAAACGTTTAGATGTGGCACTTCAAGACATGGTTTAGTGGACAGGGGGGCATCAGTTATACGGTTGATGATCTTTGAGGTCTCTTCCAACCATAATGATTCTATGATTCTATGATTCAATTCCTGCAACCAGATCTTTTATAAAAACATTAAAGAACACTGGACCTAAAATTGAGCGAGTAGTTATACTTGTTTAGTCTTTAGTTGTACTCTTTAGTTTGGGAAGCAGAATGTGGGCACAGAATATCTTCTCCTACTTCCCCTTAAGTTCTGTACATTTGAAACAAACAGTAGTTTCTTATCCCTTGACTCACTGCCCACATTATGGTTAAACACATCAGGAAAGACATTCATGGGTTTCCACTACAGAAGATACCTGGCATATTTTCCAGTAAAGCTAAGGGGGATGAGCTCATGCATGCTCATGCAAAGAACATATTCCCATGTTTTATCCGTAAAAATTAACAGAAAAAACATTTTGCAGAGCAACCACAGGAAGAGTTAAATTTTACTTCCTAGGCAAATTTTTAATTTTTTTACTTTCTGAAGCTCAAATCATACTTCAATCTGTGCATATGTAGCTTCTATTAATATCACTGGGAATTGGAAATTCAGTGTAAAGATTCAGTACACTGCTAAGTTACATTTTCCAGTCACAAACTTGTCTGAAGGTAGCAAACAAAGCAGAGAAGTCTATAAATGCCTTGATATTAGCAGGTGCAAAAACTCCATCAGAGGTGGTCTGTGTTGGACAAATTTGAATTGGTCTGCATGTGAACATGGATCAGGCAAACCAAAGGCACATCAGGCTAGTTGCCATGTGCACATTCCTTCTACTCACTTTCAGTATTGGACGTATTACAGCTTCAGCTGTGTTTTCACCATGTCTAGTCGCAATCACGGAGGTCTGCCAAGAGAAAGCAGGATTGCCTCTGCAATATTCCAGCCAAATCCTGCCTCCAGAAATGTCATTCAGATGACTCTGGAAGTTTAGCTGCTTTCCCATGTATGTTTCCTATTCCTGTCTCAGGATTCTTCTCTCAGAAAAAAGGCTGATTAAATTGAAATAGCCATTAAATTAATATCTTCCCTTTCGTAATGCAATGTGGTGGCTCATTCCCACCCCTCCTTTCCCTGGGCCTTGCTATGACCTCAGGAATTCAGGTCTTAGCCTTTGTGTAATCAGTTGAGTAGTTCAGCGTCTCTTGATCATGCCAGAAACTCTGTCATTGTTAAAGAAGGACAACTTCTGTTGCCTGGCCAAGGTCAGAAGCTCGAGCAAAACAGGCCTCATACGTCCCTTACCTGAATAGAAACTTGACAAAACCGAGCTTGGAAGTCTGAGAAAAACAGGTCTCAGTACCTCCTTTATCTGAATCGTAGCTTGAGCAAAACATGGTATCATTGCTACTGGAACTTTTTTTTAGAATTCCAGAAATTACCAACTCAAATTGTGGCCAGAATGGAAATTCACTGATGACTAAAGTCAGTCATCCTGTGAAGCTATAAACAGCAGTCCTAAGTGAGACTCTTTGAGCTCTCCTGGACTGCAGTGAACCGCAACCTGCATCTCCCTCGGAGTGGGACATCTCTCAGAGCTCATGAAACTCTCAAATTTGCAAAGTTCACAGGATCATTGCTGAAATCAGACAATGGAGCCTGGGCCAAAAATCTTTCACTCCTCGAGACTCAACCCTTGCCCATTGAGAAATGTCAAGGCATTTGAAGTCAGTATTTCACTGAAGTCAAGGGAAATTTGTCTAACAGCTATACTTATCTTTACACATTTATTTCTTTATACGTATATCTTTATACATATCTCCCTCTCTTTCTTTGTGCTTGTGTGCATGCACATGTGAATCAGTTTAAATAACCTATAACAATTTAAATCACTGTTATGATCATAGTACTTCGTAGATGTTAAATAAGTCAGTGATTAAGTGCTGTTAAATGAAAAGTGCTGCTAAATCCTACTGCTAAATATCCCACTTCTGGTATCTATTATACACAAACCGTTGACCAAGTCTGAGACCAGGGGTATATCCAGCTGCACCTGAACTCCTGCCTGAGAAGCAGTTTAGAAAACAAGAGGATCAACTCCAAATCTCATGACTCAACAGGAGGATCTCCCTTACCCCTTCCCCTTTTGCCTCTGGTCTCTGTGTAAACCACTTCAGTCCAATTTTAACTTGATTTTTCCTGTGTACATGTCTGTCATCTAGTAACTTTGTTGAGTTGTCTTTCTATTAATTCGTATTAAAATCATTTCTACTAATACTTTTGATGGTAATTCTTTGTACTATCTTAAAACCACTCGTTCACGACATACAAATATGAAGTTATTTGGAATTTACTTGTGTGTCATCAGAGAATAATTTCATCTGGATAGGGACATATGTATGGGCATCTTTAGTCTGCAAACCTAACTCTGAGAATGTTTTCTTTTGAGACACCATGCTAGCTATGTAATTTTTATTATCTGCAGAGTGCTGCTAAATCCTACTGCTAAATATCCCACTTCTGGTATCTATTATACACAAACCGTTGACCAAGTCTGAGACCAGGGGTATATCCAGCTGCACCTGAACTCCTGCCTGAGAAGCAGTTTAGAAAACAAGAGGATCAACTCCAAATCTCATGACTCAACAGGAGGATCTCCCTTACCCCTTCCCCTTTTGCCTCTGGTCTCTGTGTAAACCACTTCAGTCCAATTTTAACTTGATTTTTCCTGTGTACATGTCTGTCATCTAGTAACTTTGTTGAGTTGTCTTTCTATTAATTCGTATTAAAATCATTTCTACTAATACTTTTGATGGTAATTCTTTGTACTATCTTAAAACCACTCGTTCACGACATACAAATATGAAGTTATTTGGAATTTACTTGTGTGTCATCAGAGAATAATTTCATCTGGATAGGGACATATGTATGGGCATCTTTAGTCTGCAAACCTAACTCTGAGAATGTTTTCTTTTGAGACACCATGCTAGCTATGTAATTTTTATTATCTGCAGGAATAAAACCAATATAGCTCTTTTCCACTTCTGAAAGTATTTTCACATTCCTGGCTCCTAGAGGTGCATGAATCACTTTAATACAGAACAAATGTTACTTATCCACTTCATTACTTCTTCCAACCCCAAGACCGGTTTTGTGTGGTTTTGAATATTACCTAACATAGTTTCAAAAAACTTAAATCTAGTCTAACTAACATTGTTTAAATCCTACCTACAATCAAAAGCATGAGACAGATGTTTTTACCTCATGACATTCGAACTTCTGGACTTCATTATAAACTAATCTGTAATATAAAAGACCAAAATGAGGAAGCTAATTTAAATATTATTTATGCTTTACAAATAGTTTATATTTCCATGTATATATCCAGCTATAAATAGTGACCTCTTAGCCTATCTTAGACTAAGAAAATAATTTATTGTTAGATAAAAGGAGAGTTAATTGATATATGTTGAACTGAACTAAAACTTTTAATAGCTATTGATTCAAACAGCGGTTATATTGACCTCTAATAAGCAGACACACAGGGTGGAATTCTATTCCTTCCTCATGAACGTATTACATTTGTAGCCCAGAGTATTTAAATATTTACTATCTTTATGTAGTAAAGATGACACACTACCTGCAGAAATGAAAACTGTACAAAGTATAATTACTCTTTCCTTCTTATTACTTTGGAAAAAAACAGATACAAACAAAATATACTCAAGAAATGAAGAACAAAATGCATTTCCTAGTTGCAAATATTTTGAAAATACCAAGTGAAACCATCCAAAACTTTCATTTTGATACCATATACTTCAAGAAATCATTCCAGGTCACTTTCATAAAGTTGCATGTGTCAGTGGAACTATTAAGTTAAAATTTTACTTTCAAATGTGTTTTCATTTTGATTTTACCATGGAGTTTTTCTTCTGACACAAAACATGACATTTCCAAAGTTGCAGATTTGTGACTCACTTTGACATTACTAGAATTCACACGGTTAAATCCCCATGTTTTACTTTGAAGATTGATATTATACTATTAATAGAATTTTTAATTTCCATCTATGTAATCATGAAATGATTAAATGCAGTGCCTCGTTCAGGTCTACAGAAATGTTAAATTTATTTTCCTTGTCTTTATCAATAGATTAATAAATAAACACTACAAAATGCATAAATTTGCATTGTTTCACCTTATAAAATTTTTTTGTTCACACTGATTGTACAGCCATATAGTAGCCATGCTGAAATCTGGTAGTAGTAATGTATCTTATTTTGAGGAAGACAATTCTGACACTGGAATCCTAGAACTGGATTAATAGTTGGAGGGAAAATTTCTGTTTATCTGAAAACAAAAGGAACTTTTGATAAGTTCTAGATGCTAAGCTTGCTAGTATCTTTTCCTTGTCAATATCTGCTGTTTCTCTTTTCTTGTCATATATATGAGCAAGCTGATGGCAAATCTGATGTACTTGTTCTACTGCAATATTTTTAGTCTGGTATGTGAATGTTGTCATTAAAAGAACAGGCACTATTATAAATGGCAGTTGTTTCATTTTTAGATTTCAAAAGACTGAGAACTTAGTATTTGGTGCTTATAATCCATCTTCCAAATGAGTCAGATGTCGTAGCTATATTTGCAATGTTGTTGACACATGAATAATAGTCCAAACACAGTCTAATAATAACCTAAACCCAATACTGGAGACACGAGACCTACGAAAAAGCAATTTTTCGAATCTAGGAAGATATGTACAGTTGTCACATAGTTGCTAATTTGTATTGGGCTTATTGCTAATTTACCCAATATTATATCTATCTTGTAATGGTAAGTGAAAGATGTGCAATGCGGTCATAATTTAGTCTCATTCTTCTGCAGAGGTCATGTGTTGTAAATTATTATTTAGGGAAGTTTCCTCCTCTGTACATCCCCAGATAAGAAGCTCAGGTTCAAAAACTGCCTTCAATTGATTTTTTAATATGTGACTAGCACACATTGAAAATACAAAACTGAAGCTTTGATGAAGTGGATACAAAGGTTATTTTGGGGTAATAATAGGATAATATGATAGACTACTATTATTTATTTTTATTTAGA
This sequence comes from Cariama cristata, assembly GCF_000690535.1. Taxonomy (NCBI): domain Eukaryota; kingdom Metazoa; phylum Chordata; class Aves; order Cariamiformes; family Cariamidae; genus Cariama; species Cariama cristata. The sequence continues at coordinate 38,688 of NW_009607810.1, forward strand.
AAGAAAAAAATATCCTCTGCAAAGCCAAAGTTCACCAAAAAAAAAAAAAAGTAAGTAATGCTAACCCCTAGTAAACTAGTAATTTAGTACAGGCGCATTTAACGTGTTCCAACAGAAAGATTTCCATGACAACATAACAGAAACACAACTTTAGAGATTTGTCAACTTCAGATTGGGATGCAATACGAAACTTTCCTACCAGAACTCATTTTGGAAATTGATTAGTATGGGAAATAGAAGCTCCTTAGCAATATTAAATCATTCATTACTGCAAAAATCAACTGGTTCACTTAGATCTTGAAGAGGAGCTTTCTACCATTTTCTCACAATGTCTGCCAAGATTTTCTTCAGCTCTTCAAAACATTCAAGGCCTGAAGCTTAACTATTCAGATATTTTATCTTCAACAACAAAATAATTGTCTTTCTGGTGTAATAGAGAAATCAATTTCCTTCTCATCAGACTGGTCACAGGGGCAAGGATTTCTGAGGGAAATACCACAGACTGTCGATGCTTTGCTCAATGAAAGGTTCATCATGGAAGGGTCTTTGGTACTCTCAGTTTCAAAAATTATACGGCATAATTTTGATGTTAAAGTGCTACAACTACTGGAGTTCTGAAAGTACTTAATTTTAAGTGTCTGTTACTATTACTGAAATACACCCTTGTGACAAAAATAAACTTTTCCAAAGAGAAAAACACGCCTCTTAGTAATTCACAACAGACAAAACAATAGTTTTTATCACTTAGAATAATCGAAGGTTTGTGAAAAATAAAAAAAAGAAATTGAATGTCATAATGTAACTGTGCCTTATGAGAGCTGTTCACGTCCTTCTCATTTTAATAGAAGAAGAAGGAGGAGAGGAAAACGGTGCATATTAGAAAAAGCCCAGGCAAACAAGACAATTTCAACTATTTAAGTATTTTTAGTATGTAACATTTATAGTTTCACTGAACTATTTCTTCCACAAACTAATAAACTATGGACTGTGCAATTTAACTAGTGTGTTAAACTGTATTAGCTGTATACTCAAACCAGTTCAGCAGAATTAGTATAGGAGTCATATATTAGTAAAATCACATGCCACAGTAAAAGATGAGCCTCCGATATCAGTTGCAACTGTGTTTGTAGACAGCACACTCCTCATGGGGGATGTGTAATCAAACAGCTATAGCATTTTTCAACATTTACTTTGTTCCCAAAGGCATCCAATTTTCATGTAGGTCACTAAAATTTTCATGATATGTGTGTTTTCAGAAACAATGAAAACATATTATTTCAGAGGTGAACTATCACAAGCAGTCATCTTGTGTAAGAGTTCTTAGTTATTTAATCTTTTTGGTCAAGACAGGCTGGATGACCTCTTAATTTGCTTTTTGAAGCTTTGGTTCAATGACCATTACTTTGCCAAGTAAATGAAAACATACTAAGTATTTATATATGCAAACATGTAAACAAAGAACAGGAATAAAATCTATTGTAAAAGTTAGTCCCTAGATTGACCAAAACTAACTGCTATCTTCTTTTAAATCATAAAAGTAAATATTGTGATTTAAAAAAATAAAACACTTTTCATGTCAGATGTTACCACCAGCTTGCTTATAACACTGTCACTGTTTGCTTATTTGACTCATCTAAATCAGCAGTGAGAGAATCCCATTTACACTAGTAAAATCTATTAGAAACAAACAAATGTATATATGGAGGTCATGGTTTAACCTCATCCAGCAACTAAATACCACTCAGCCACTCTCTCTCTCCTCCCTGCCTCCCTGGTAGGATGGGGAGGAGAATCAGAAAAAAGGTGAAACTCATGTGTTGAGGTAAAAACAGTTTAATAATTGAAATAACATATAGTAGTAGTAGTAGTAGTAATAATAATAGTAATGAAAAGGGAGATAACAAAAAGAGGAAAAAAAAAACAAACAAGAAAGACAAGTGATGCAAAATACAATTGATCTCCACCCACTGACCAATGCCCAGTCTGTCCCTGAGCAGTGATTAGCCCCTCCCAGAAAATTCCCCCAGTTTCTATACTGGGCATGGTGTCCTATGGTATGGAATATCCCTTTGGTTGGTTGGGGTCAGCTGTCCTGGCCATGCTCCCTCCCGAATCCTTGTGCACCTCCTCGCTGGCAGAGCACGGGAACTGAAAAGTCCTTGACTTAGAGTAAGCACCACTTAGCAATAACTAAAACTTCCGTGTGTTATCAACAGTATTCTCATACTAAATCCAAAACACAGCACTGTACCAGCTACTAAGTAGAAAATTAATTCTGTCCCAGCTGAAACCAGGACAATGGAGTGTGTATGAAGCGTGTATATATGCGTATGTGTCTTGTGTGTGTATTTAGGCACATGTGCTGTGGGGAAGGTGAGTGCGAGTAACTTAATCACATAACTACAGAACTGTTTAGGCTGCAAGGGACCTCTGAAGAACACCTAGTCCAACACCCTTGCTCAAGCAAGGTCATCTAGAGCAGGTTATCCAGGATCATGTTCAGTTGTGCCTTGGATATCTCCAAGGATGGAGACTCCACAGCCTCTCTAAGTAACCTGTTATAGTGTTCAATCACCTTCACAGTTAAAAAAATGACAGAATTTTTCTAATTTACTGGTTTCTTTAAATGGAATTACCTGTATTTCAGTTTGTGCCCATTACCTCTTTTGCTTTCTGTGGGCATCACTGAGAGGAGCCTGGCTCTATCTTCTTCATCATGGAGTATTTATACACACTAATAAGATCTCCTGAGCCTTCTCCAGGATGAACAGTCCCAGCCCTCTCAGCCTGTTCTCTTCTCCAGTGCATTCATTATCTTTGCATCTTTTTGTTGGACTTGCTGCAGTATGTTCATGTCTGTCTTGCACTAGGGAGCCCAGACCTAGACCCGGCACTGCAGGTGCTTCTCACCAGTGCTGAGTAGAGGGGAGATGTCACGTCTCTCAGTGTGCTGCTAGCTCTCTACCAAATGCAGCCCAGGAGGCTGTTGACCTTCTTTGACTCAAGAGCACATTTCTGGCTCATAGTCAGCTTGTTGCCCAACAGGATACCCTGCTCCTTCTCTGCAGAGTTGCTTTCCAGGCAGTCCAACCCCAGCCTGTACTGGTTCCCCAGGTGCAAGACTTTGCATTTGCTGTAGTTGAACTTCAGGAGGTTCCTGTCAGACCATTTCTTCAGCCTGTTAAGGTCCTTCTGAATAGTGGCACACTCACCTGATGTATTACCCACTCTTCTCAGTTTTGTATCATCTGTAAACTTGCTGAGGATGTGCGTTGTCCCAGCATTCGGGTCATTAATGAAGATGTTAAACAGTATTGGTTCCAGTATCAGCCTCTGGGGTACTTCCCTAGTGACTAGCCTCCAAGGGGACTTTGTGTCACTGATCAAAAACCTTTGAACCTGATCATTCAACCAGTTTTCAATCTACCTCGCTGTCCACTGTCTAACCCGTACTTTCACAGTTTGCCTTTGATGATGTTATGGGAGACAGTATCAAAATCCTTACTAATGTTGAGGTAAAAAACATCAGTTGCTCTGCCCTCATCCTCCAAGCTAGTCACCTTACCATAGAAAGTTATTACATTAGTTAAGCACAATTTCCTCTTTGCAAATCCATGCTGAATTCTTCCAATCACCTTCTTGTCCTTCTTGTGTTTTGAAATGGTTTACAGGAGGATTTTCTCCATCACTTTCCCAGGACCTAAGGTCAGGCTGACTAGCCTTTTGTTCCCTGGATATTCTTTCTTTCCTTTCTTGAAGACAGGAGTGTCATTTGCTCCCTTCTGGTACTAAGGAACCTCTCCTGGTCACCATGACCTTTCAAAGCACCTTTCCTTGTGGAGTCCTGGATCATTTGTGACAAGAAGTTGTCATCAGTGCATTCCAGAAGTCTCCTAGGTCACTTGAGACCTGTTCTTCCAGCAGATATCAGGGTGGTTAAAGTATCCTCTCAAAGATAGGGCCTGCAAATGTGAGGCTTCTTCCAGTCTTCTGAAAAAGGCTTAACCTATTGCTTCTGCCTGATCAGGAGGTCTTGTTCCGATTTAAGCCCAGCCAGCAGCTCAGTACCACACAGCTGCTCGCTCACTTCCCTGGTGGGATGTGAGAGAGAATCTGCAGACTAAAAGGGCAAAAACTCGCGGGTTGAGATTAAGACAGTTTAATAGGTAAAATAAAAACTGTACACATAAGCAAAGCAGACCAAGGAATTCATTCCCCACTCCCCATGGGCAGGCAGGGTTTCAGCCATCTCTAGGAAAGCAGTGCTCCAACACGAGTAATGATGACTTGGGAAGACAAATGCCACCACTCCCAACATCCCCCCCTTCCTTCTTCTTCCCCCAGCTGTATGGGCTGAGCATGACGTCATACGGTATGGGATATCCCTTGGGTCATTGGGGTCAGCTGTCCCAACCATGTCCCCTCCCAACTCCTTGAGCCCCCTCAGCCTCCTCGCTGGTGGGGTGGGGTGAGAGGCAGAAAAGGCCTTGACGCCGTGCAAGCCCTGCTCCACGATAATGAAAACATCTCTGTATTATCAGCACTGTTTCCATCACAAATTCAAAATATAACCCCATATGAGCTACTATGGAGAAAATTAACTCTTATCTCAGCCAAAACCAGCACCAGTCTACAGCAGATAACCACTATAGCAGCACCCATGTTGGTCTGCGCACTAACCTTGACCCTTAAACTCCACTGGCTCCTGACTCATTCCAAAGTATAACTCCAAGCATTCCTGTTTCTTTCTTATGTAAAGGGCCAATTCCCCTCCTGGCCTTCCCAGTTCGTCTGTCCTTAGGATCCTGAATCCATCCGTTGCAACAGTCCAGTTGTTAATAATATTTTCAAACATTGTTTCTGCCAGCAAGATAAGAATGTAGAAATTTCTCACAGAACTTCAAAGTTCACATTTCTGATGTTTTTCCAATTAACTACTTCATGTTATTTATCCAAACCAAAAGAATGCCAAAGGCAACAGTGGACAATCATTTTATATGAAAATTGCAAATACCACATTTGGTTCCAGAAATAAAGATTCAAATGCCATTAGTGTAGTATGTGGACTGGAAAGATTTCAGAATGTCATCCACCTGTTTAGGTTTACTGCAAATTATTTTAAAAATCAGATGGAACAGCTAACTCTAACTTTAAAAGGCATGAAACCCTCCAGGTAACCTTTCATTTTTCTAAAAGATAATTTAATTTTAAACACAAAACTTCTTACTGGGAAGCTTGCTAAAAAACTCATTTGACATAAACATAAAAAAAGATTGGTTTATGAACTGATACAGCCAAGAAACCTCTTTACCAGACATAGGTTGAAAAAAAATATTTAAAAAATTTAAAGATTTCATTAAATCAGGATGATAGTTTCCTTCCCTTCAAAAAAGAAAAATCATGAGTCTGTAAATATATATTATTGAATAGTCCACCCAAAGTTTGAAAAGGGATTCATTGACTTTTAATGAAATAATTGTTTGTGGAATAATCCATGATGAGAAAAAAAAAAAGAAAATAGCTAGTGGTATGCTGGTTTATCAGAACTAGTTCTGCCTAAGACATTCTCAGTATGTACAAGCTAACCATTCCTTTTAGGTTTTCTTTCTTTTTTTTTTTAAAGGCTACTGTTGTGATAGCGCATTGTGTACTCCCAAAGCATTGTTCTGATCTGTGGCAGATGCATAGGGAAGTGTGCCTTTAAAATTATCTATCTGTGAGCGAGCTGTAGATAAACCTTTTGAAAGATATGAAATACAAAATAGTTAGACAACAAAAGTTACCTCATTATTCCAGTACATGTGACAACTCTGTTCAAAACATGGACAGCAGTCTTTGGAGAGGCTGCTCCCAACATGCAATTCAGAATTAAAGAAAAAAATTGTTGCTTTTATATCATCTCCCATCTCAAAAAATGTCAAGTTATTTTCATCCTTTATTTAAATAGTGAATAATATATATAAAAAAAGTGCGCACTTTTTGTTGAATAAGCTGAAGAGAAAAATCTTTTCACATATATTTCACTGCCTGCGTAAAAGTAAGCCCTCTTTCCAATTCAGTCCTTCACACAATATTTGTTTATCTTACCTGATGCTGGCAATGTCTGTCATGTAAACTGTGACATTTATAGAGATAATTATGAGACTAATTAATTTCACATCATCTAGCATAACGGCCATGCAGAAATGAGTTGTATTTCAGTTGAAAGACTTGCCTGAACCTATAAGCCTTGACTGTATTTATTCCTCTTACTCAAAGTGCAACTGCCCTATCTCCAGTAACATCTATTTTGGAAGTCTTTTTGAAATATATGAATGAATGCTTGGAGAAATTACGCCAGCCCTGGAGACAAGGGATACGAAAGCACAAAATAGACATTCCAATTGTATTCGTCCCACACAGACAAACCTCAATACATTGCTTGCAGGAAGGGATGCCATCCAGAGGGACCTTGACAGGCTGGAGAGGTAAACCCATGGGAACCTCACGAAGTCCAACAAGACCAAGTGCAAGGTCCTGCATCTGGTTCAGGGCAATCCTCAGTATCAATACAGACTGAGAGATGAATGGATTGAGAGCAGCCCTGTGGAGAAGGACTTGGGGGTACTCGTACATTAAAATTTGAACATGAGCTGGCAATGTGCACTTGCTACCCGGAAGGCCAACCAGAGGAGCGAGTCCAGAGGAGGCCATGAAGGTGATACAAGGGCTGGAGTACCTCTCCTATGAAGACAGGCTGAGAGAGTTGGGGTTATTCAACCTGGACAAAGGAAGACTCTGGGGAGACCTTATTGTGGCATTTCAGTACTTAAAGGGGAGTTATAAGAAAGACACACAGAGAGACATTTTACCAACCCTATAGTGACAGGACAAGTGGCAACAGTTTTAAATGGAAAGAGGGTAGACTTAGATTGGACATAAGGAGGACATTTTTTACAATGAGGGTGGTAAGACACTGGAAATGTTGCCTAGAGATGTTGTGGATGCCCCATCATTGGAAGTGTTCAAGATCAGGGTGGATGGGGCTTTGAGCACCTTGGTCTCAAAGATGAAAAAGTGAAAGATATCCCTGCCCATGGAAGGGGAGTTGGAACTAGATGATCTTTGAAGGTCCCTTCTAATCCAAACTATTCTACTATTCTATGATTCTACACGGACATGACTAGAAGTTGAAACATAAGCCTCTCCTTGCAGCAATCTGAGTTCAGGAAGCAGGTTCCACTTGTTATTTGCTTTGGCTAGTGATTTGACTTACGGATTTGTCTTATGGAAATCTATTGCCAGTTAGAATTTATTTATTCATTTATGGAAATATCTCTATATAATGTACATAGTGACTTCAGTGAATAATAAATTCCTATTTCTTTGGTCGGTTCTCATCAGAAAGAAGAGGTATAAACTTTAGATCTCCTAGAAATAATAAAGTATTTCTGTGCTACTATTTGAACCTGGAAAGCAGTTTTGGATTTATTAGAACTCAAAAAAATTCTTAATAACATATGGGAGTACTAATACCAGACTTGACCTCTCCAGTTACATATCTACCCTAGAGTGGCAGACGGCAAAAGAGAAGAAAGAGTAATATGACTTTAACAAATAGAAGAGAGAAAAAAGTATGGTCAACATATGAGTAATATTAGGATATGGAAACTTTCCTACTCTTCTGATTAACCTTAGAAGCTATGGGGAACAAAATGAATGGAAAAATGACCCCTATAGGATGTCACATGTAAATCTATACGGGGAGGAATAAACAGTTCAGCACTTTCCTAAAAGTTTTAGCATTTGCGATAAATGTGGTGAGATTGCCTTAAGGTTCAGAAATTTGGGCTATTCGATAAATACTGCATAGGAAAAAAAAATAGACCTGTCAAATTTAACATCATCAGAAGCCCTATTAGGTCCTGAGAAAGAAGGAAACATATAACTCTCCCGGGTCCATTCCTAGTCACAGCATGTTTTATTTTCACAGTATGTTGGCAAACCCTTTTATTTCAACAATAAATGTGTATTAACATATAGGACGAGCTTTCCAGCTGAGAAGTGCAAATGTATCAGAAGAGACAACCTGGAATGCTGAGTTTTTCAGTTTATGTTCAAAAGATAAAAATAGCCAAATACCAAAGGTCTTGTTCACCTACATAATGTAATGAGCATTGGAATTTCTATGATAAAGATTAAGTTTCATTACAAATATGGCTAGTGGCTGAAGCAGAAAAAGGAAATAATCGAGACTGAAAATAGCATGATTGCTTTTACTAGAGTGTTTCAGACTTCACTTAAATGTGCAAGACTTGTTATATTCATTTTAGGACTAGAAAAAAAGCTTTCTATCTGCTATTATGTGATATTATATGTGTGGTAATATCCACATCTGTAAAAGCACTGTTAAGAAAACATCTGTGAGGCAAGGTTTATTAGTGTAGATATGGAGCTATTCTTATGCACTGTACTCCTTTCGGGACCAAACAACTACCTTTCACGCCAATTTGTTCTGCATCAAGTGGAAGTACGAGCTCAGGTCAGGTCTCTGACTGTGCTCCATTGCAAGGTCTAAATACACCGCAGGTCACTACTGAACCTTTCAAGATTTTACCCAATGTCATCAAAAAACTTTGCTGTTAGCAATTTATTTAAATTACTAGAATGGAAAGTTTATTTTGAAAACCTGTTTCATTAGTTCCATCTAGTCAAAAATATTGAATGTTTGAATATATGCATGTCCACACATAGTCCAGGGCTATTCCTGCTATTTGTAACACACAACAGAATATTGTTACGTCTGAAACAAAGAGGATGACTACAGACATCATTTTGTTCTTAGCACAAAAAATTCTGATTGAAAAAAAGAAAAGCAGAGGCTGAAACTACTTCTTTTTTCCCTCTAGTCACCACCTATAGACAGTCTTACAGTCATGATTCAGCCAAAATCTCTGTTGCCTTCAGGTGACAGGACTGAGCCCAATATAAGACTCAAACGGCCAAAACCCTTATATAGTTCTGCAGTAGACCTTTTCTTTCTTTTTTAAAGGTTAATCCAGGTCACAGCTAAAGCTGAATATGTTATATAGTGAGGCTTATGTGGATTTGACTCAGAGTTACTAGAGTACTGAGAGTAATGCACATTATAGTAAAATAAGTGCCAGTACTTTGATTAGTCTTTCCTGGGCTACTCTCTGGGGATGTATGGAGTAGTGTTGTGAGCTTATGAATATAAAAGCTGTCTGAACATAAATTGAAAGTACTTTAAGAAAAAGCAGTTTGATCATGGCAGAGTATATAATATAATGATCCTCTTAGCTAGAGTATAATAAGATAAACTTTAATCATAATCAGAGTTGTACTTGAGGGTGCATTTACAGGACATTTTTTGCCACAATATTATGCAAAGTTATGGATCTATTTCTCTGTGTGCATGTGATTTGAATAAGGTAAGGAAAACAGTCTTATGCACTAAGCGAGATCATCTTATTCATGTCAGTTTTGTTGTTCTAAAAGCTCTCTTAAGGTACCTTTGGTGTAATCAACACTGGTCCTCTAACTTAAGCATGTTCTTAGGAGTTTTTATAGCACTATAGTCAGGATTACAAGACAAAGAATTTTCATCAGACTTGCTGGAAATTGCTCAAGCAATGGAGTTGCAAAACTAGTTACTACATGAATTTTATAATATTTCTAGCCTTCCTTTTCATTTGCCTCTTTCTCACCAAAATGAAAATACTTAAGCATACAAACTTATTTTAGATTGTTGTAGTGGTTTTGAATGGTGCCTGATAACGCACAGGCTATTTTATTAATTAAGTAAGTACAAATGCTTGTGCATCTGCCCAAAAGACTTGTGAAAATGTACCTGTAGACATGAAAGTTATATTTGATGCCATAGTTTCAAAGCTGTGGCATTTCCAGAACTGCACTATTGCTAGCAAGTGATGGCATTTGTCTTCCCCAGTCACTGTTACCTATGATGGAGCCCTGCTCTGCTGGAGATGGCTGAACACTTGATGGGAAGTAGTGAATGAATTCCTTGCTTTGCTTTTCTTGCCTATGCAGCTTTTGCTTTACCTATTAAACTGGCTTTATCCCAACCGAGAAGATTTCTCACTTTTACCCTTCTGATGCTCTCCCTCATCCCACTGGGTGGGAGTAAGTGAGAGGTTGGGTGGGGTTGAGTTACTGCTTGGGTTTAAACCATGGCAATGTGCTACTCTGCTTTCCTGTACACCATGGATGTGCCAGCAATTAAAAAGGTTTGTTCCATCGTACTACATAGGAATATGTTATTTGATTGTTCCAGGTGTCTGTTAACCCTAGCAGAATTTCATAAAATACCTTGAAAACATTTTGTCTGTCTAAAGACACAAGAGTGACTGAGTCAAGAGTCCAAATAGTCAGGTCACAGAAATTTTTGGTGTGCCACAGGTGCTCTCCAGTGTGCACACTTCATTTCTTGCTATGGAAAAGTCACAGTGATAGGACAGGGATAAGTTGGCTGCATGATTAGGATGGCATTGGGGCACTTAGAAGAATCCAGAGGTGAGTCTAGATCTGGTTACAGAGAGGTGGTCTTGGGGCTGAGGTGTCAACAGTGAAGCTGGAAGAAGCTTTGAGGTGAGGGCAGAGCTGTACAGCAACCCAGGGGCTCAGTGAGCCTCCTGGGTCACCTCCTCTGCTTCCTGAGATTTTAACAACAGGGCAACCCCAAGAGGAAACCAAGAAGGATCCCAATGAATTTCTGGTCTGTTTTTAACAAAAACAATCTGAAATCAAGATATTCTGAATGGAACATTTCCAATCTGTAACTGGTACACTTGACAAAAATATCTCACCAGTTTTAGCGATGATTTACATTAGCATCGCAATAGCTAGATAAAAGCACCATATGCTTATTACATATTTTCCTGAGTGCTTGAAGGGAACGAGTGACATTCGTAGCATTCTGGTTTTGTCTATATTTTGTGCTGAATTAACTAAACAGGATATTAGTAAGAAAATATTTTATTTTTTTTCTGAAAACTTAGAATACAATTTAAGGTACACTTCATAAGATACATTTTCAAAGATAAGATACATTTTTAAACATTTAAAAAAGAAATACAGAGAAGCATACTCAGGTATAGGGAAGAAAAACAATTGGCTCTTAAATTAATCAAACTATGCTATTCTTTAAAAATAGTTACCTAGGTCTTTGGATTATTCTTGTTTGGTAAACATCCAAATAGCTAATAATTTCAAATGAATAATACAAATATATCAATTGAATGCAGGCTTATATTGATTAATTCATTCTTTTAGTCTAGACATCCTTGCACTTAGTTTGTAATATGAATTCTTTAATATTAATATTCTTTAATATTTAATATTGTATAGGCAACCCAGGAGGTTCCTGGAATGGATTGATAATAATTTTCTTCTCCAAGTGACATAGGAGACAAGGAGGAGAGGTGCTATGCTGGACCATATTCTCACCAACAAGGAGGGACTGGTGGGGAATGTGAAGCTCAAGGTCAGCCTTGGCTGCAGCAACCATGAAATGGTGGAGTTCAGTCCTTAGGGCAGCAAGGAGGGTGCACAGAAAGGTCACTGCCCTGGGCTTCAGGAGAGCAGACTGGCCTCTTCAGGGAGCTGCTTGGTAGACTACCATGGGATAAAGCCCTCAAAGGAAGAGGGGCCCAAGAAAGCTGGTTAATATTCAAGGATCATCACCCCAAGCTCAGGGGCGATGCATCCCAACAAAAAAGAAGTTGGGCAGAAACACCAAGAGGTGTGCATGGATGAACGAGGAGCTCCTGGACAAAGTCAAACACATGGGGTTGTTGTGACCAAAGTGCAGGACCCAGCACTTGGTCTTGTTGAACCTCATACAGCTGGTCTCAGCCCATCGATCCAGCCTGTCCAGACCCCTCTGTAAAACCTTCTTAGTCTCCAGCAGAACAACACTCCCACCCAGCTTGGTGTCATCTGCAAACCTACTGAGGGTGCACCCGATCCCCTCATCCAAATCATCAATGAAGATGTTAAACAGAACTGGCCCCAACACTGAGCCCTGGTGAATACCATTGCTGACCAGCTGCCAACTGGATTTAACTCCATTCACCACCACTCTCTGGGCTCGGCCAAATGCAACAGTGTATCTTACTTTGGTGTGAAATAGAATATTAAACTAAAATAAGCAAGCATTACAATACCAGCTTTCTCTGGCAGAACACACAGAGATCAATTCAGTGCTGACTTAAAATAAATTTCGCTGACTTCATGGCAGTTTGGCCTAAGAAAGGACTTTAATCATGGACTTAAATGAAAGTAAGGATAAAGTTAAATTAATTTTTCAAGTTGGGAATATTTTCAAGTCCATTACATGGAACTATGCACGAGTCCTGTTTTGAGGTTTCTCACTGGAGCAACCAGCTAATATGTACCAAAACAGTCCCCACTTATACATGTCATTTTCATAGGCTGTGGACTTGAGCTTCAGCTGAAGTCAACAGTGCAATGGCTTGGCAGTAAAGACAGAAACATAGGACTACTGAACTTTGACAGTGGTATATACTAAACTTTAATCATTTATTAGTGAGTGTAGTCAAATTACAAGATCACACACTACCTGCTCATAAAGTGTGGAAACATAAAAGATACTTCTACAGGACTGTTTGGTAACAAGAAAGCAGAAACTTTGTTTATCTTACCAGTAAGATAAAATGAAAATGTATGCATGTTATTCATATTACACTTCAGATTTTTTTTTTAAAAAAAGTTATTAAATCTTTAATTCTCATTATTTACTTAAACTTTGAATTTAAAGAACACTTTTGCATTCCTAAAATTATGCACATTTCTAATTAGCAGAGAGTTTAGTCTAAATTTCATCATATTACCAATTACATTATTTGATATCTGAAGTCATCATTCATCTAGCATTGTCTATGTTTGAGAAACTCCAAATTTGTATAATTAACCTATTTTGTATCCTGTCTATGTTGTTTAAATGAAAACTCTGGTGGGAAGCAGATCCCATTTGGGGTATTCTGTCTAAGTCTTTTGAAAGCACAGGTTAGGATTGGAGACATTTTATGGTTACATGTACCAATAGTTACCTCTTTCTTGGGAAAGAGCTCTAAATATCTAAATTTACCTTCTCATACTTCATAGAAGATTTGACTGCAACAATGAATAAATAAATAAGCTTTGAACTTATTACATCTGTTGAACATATAACATTTCTGCAAAGGCAATGCACGAAATAATCTCGTAAAAATACTTGCATGTTTATATGTACAAGTCAATTATAAAAACACTACCCTTCTTAACAAGAATACATTTACATCTGTCATGTTATTACTGTGGGTAGCATCCAGTATGGGAAAATTAAGAAGAGAAATTTGAATGTAATGGTGTAATCAGTCAGGAAAATATTTTTTTTCCTATAGTATGCTAATATCTAATACAGGGAATTATAGCAAAAAGAGATGTAAATACATTCAGTGACTTCAGCTGCCTGTCAATTCTTCCTACCTTTTTCAAATAACCTTTTTTTCTAATTCAATTTA
>NW_009607810.1:52462-53877 GCF_000690535.1 Cariama cristata
AGAAAGGAAACAGTATCGATGAAGTAGAGAGCCTAAAGAGAAGACAAATGTTTCTGTAGGGGTGACCCTTACCTTTGAACTGACAAAGCTAGGTAAAACAGCAAGGGCCTTTTGCAGGGAAGACATTCAGGACCTAGCCTAAACCTGACTGCAGTCAACAGAAGGAAAAAAAAAAAAGAATGTTACAAACATTCTTATATGTGGAAGAGGGATTATGTTTATGCGGGGTTTGCATTACAAAGGCCTTCCCCATTGGCAAGTAGCATGGCAAAACAAGAATGGCTTTGTAGAGCAAAACTTAATGCTGAAGACCTCATGGCTAGACTCATTTCAGTGGGGTTTGCATCAGAGTAGCTTTATTTTGGTGATAAGTCAAATGCTCATTCCTATTCCAAACTAAAATGCTATCGTAAGTGCACCCAGAGAAATCCCCAGAAATGGCACAGTACATTATGTCAAACCAGATACGGCTTACTGAAAGGATGCCGGCACGAAATACTGATGATGCAAACTCTGCCTGAACCCTAGGTAAAAATCATTTAAAAATATATTTGAAAAAATCCAAAAAGTATTTAAAACAAATAAATGATCTTTGAAGGATGTGTATGAAAAGAAAAAAAAAAAAACCCACCTCACCAAAAAACAACCAACCAGGTAAAAATCTCAGCAGATTCCCACAGAAGCTATAAATTTACTCATTAGATAACAATGATACTGCACTATAGAATGGGTGTGTCAGTGTCTCCCTTCCTATATTCCTGCTTTTATATATATATATATATACACACATTTGCAGAGTCAATGGAAAAAAGGTAACTGAGAAATTAAATCACGTCTGGCTGGCTGAGCCAATGTTGTAGAAAACTCTGAGGCTAATTATTAGAATAATTATCTTAATATCAAATGTAACATATTGCTAAGGATATACAGGTTTTGCTTATTCTAGCATTTACATTTAGCTTAAAGCTTTGATTAGGGAATCATGCTTAATTTCTGTCAACATACACTACACTAAGTCCTGTATATTATCTTTTTTCCTTCCACTTTGATCAAGATAAGTAATTTCTACCATTAATTACCTTCTTTTATACTATGCAGACTAATTCCTATCCTAGAAGCAAGAAGAATTATTCTGTAATTGATACCTAAGACATAACAATGGCTCTTGAAAAAAAGTAGTAAAAAAAAGGTGGAGGGGAGAGCTAATGAGAAAATTCAGTTTACGTTTATGGGAACAACTGCTTGAAACCATACATCTCTATAGCTCTGAAACTCTGAAATCCTGACAGTCTAAAACCAGGCCATTTAAATGTGTGTGTAATATATATACTGTTTTCATTTGGAAGATGTGGAGTATTTTTGCACAAAAATGGTCACATTGTCCATCAGTAGACTGGATGAGGGGTCTGCGCTGA
>NW_009607810.1:53908-67411 GCF_000690535.1 Cariama cristata
TCTGCAGGGATCTGGTATGTGTGACTGCCACACTAAATAATGTGATGTTTTATATATTTTTATATAAAAAATACCAGACTGCCTCTGAGGTAGGTAGTATCAAGGCTCAGACAGAAAAATCCCAGAAATCCTGCAAGGAAAAACTATAGGTAATATTTTGTCTTGAAGTCATTGTGATCCAGAAGGATGGCAACAGCTAGAAATGACATGATCACAAAGTCAAAGTACTTCCGAAATACATCAGCACTGGGGAGCGGTGGGCACTGTTGGGTTATTGTCCCACCATCCCTCTCTGGGAATATCATTAGCTGGACCCAGCCTTGAGGATGACTCACCGGCACGCAACACAGGGATCTTGTATCCTGTAGTTATCTTCACAAGAGGGTATTTTACAACTGCATGGTGAGCTTCCCTTCTTGAACAGAAGCAGATTATAACTGCATAAAAAAATCATTTAACAATAACCTCCATCCACATGAGAGAGATTTTACTGTTTTAACTCTGTCAGCATAGCTAATGTTATTTTATTTCTGTGGAAGCATGATCCTAGGAGACGACAGAATGTGGTATCAGGAAAGTATTACTGTTCCTATTTACAGATAAAAACTGGAGGAGGGAGAGTGGCACTGGTTTCTCAAGGCCCCATGCAAAGATAATGACAGAGTACAGAATGAATCCAGGTGTCTTTCTACCAAGTTCACTGATCTAAGTTACTATCTTTTGTGCATTTTACCAAATATGCCATACTCTGCGGTCATCTGTACTGCTCTACTCTAAAATGATGAAAGCTTAACTGTTAAAACTGCTGATTTTACTGGAAAACAACTTATAATATGCCTGGGTTTGACCATATCTGTCATTTTTGCTTGACTTCAGCTATATTAATAAATCAAATTTGAAAATGAGACTAAACAGCTAATTTTACTTCTGGAGTCTATCTGAAAGGACATGAAGTTCAGAGTCTTTTCAGTTTTGGTATCAGGTTCTTTATTTCTTTGATGGGCAGTTGCATAGTTTTAGACTTGAGTCATTTTTGTAACTATCAACTTCTAGTCTCCAAGACTTATTTCTCTGGAAAACGACTTGGATTATTCACTTGATTTGTACATTAATTGCTATGCGGGATAGAATTTCCCAAGGACTGTGCTTATTTTAAAGTGTAAAGCTTTATTTGAATTTGTGGTGAGTGACATTTCATTATCTGTTGATCTTTGAAACTGGGATAACTTCATTAAAAAGACAATGAAGAATTTTATTATTTGTGGATATGTTGTTATTATGGATTCTGGGTTCATTTACTGGTCCATGATATTTGGAGATCCTTGCTGGGGATAGATACGGTAAGGTAGGGAGCTGTAGTAAAACTCCGTTATGGCTTTCTGACTACTTACCGCTTCATTAATTTTACTCCATTAACCTAGGTTTTCTAGAATTCATAACTGGTAGTCCCTGGTATAGTTTCTGCATTTTCTCTTGTTTGTTTCTGCAAGAAAGGTGAAAACATAGCTGAGAGCTTGTTCCCTGATTTTTTGTTTCTTTCTTTGGGGTTTCAGTTTGTTTGTTTATTTTTAATTTGCTTCCAAAATGTTAAGTGCTAGGGAGGGTGACCAGATTTGATGGTCAAATTACCATATCATGTGCACATCTATTCGGTAGATTCACAACACTAAATCTGGTTGTCTAAATATGACACCTTAAAATCCCCACATAGTAAATACAGTTTATAACACAATTCAGCTGACACATACTAGGCTTCTACTTGGAATGAATTAAATGTTTTCTACAAGTGTTTATAATTTTTTGCCATTGTCTCTAACAGCATCAGGTGATTACCACATATGCATCCTTGACTGTGCTGATGTCACCATTTACTCAGATAAATTCCAGTCTATTGATCTTATTTCAAAATATATTGAAGAAAAAAATCACAAAGAAATTGAACGTCAAATCTTCATTCTTTAACAAGATCCTTGAACCATTATATTTACAAAATCACCTACTTAAGCTAATTAATTGTGTTCTAATTATTGCATCTGTAGAAAGGAAATATAATGTTCAAAGTAAAGAAACATCAGTATGAATTCATTATGATTAAATTACAGTGTCCTTCAGAGATGACTCAGTGTTTGAATGAAGTTGAAACATCACAGAAATGTTCATGATAAGATCTTATTATTAATCTCTACTAAAAAAAATACTTCTACTATCCAATTGTATTATGCAAGTTCCTATCACAGCTTTAAAATTATAATGAAATAGAAATGCATAACCTTCAAAGTGTAGGTCATTTCAAAATGAAAATGACAAAAGATTGAAATCTATGAATGCCTCCTGCATGATCCATCATATAAAAATATCACAAGTAAGTTATATGCATATTTTCATATATTTCACCTACTGACTTTTTTTTTTCTTTATATGTGTCTGGGTCTTTTTTTTCACTTATATACTGACTTTTTTACAGATATATAACCATTCAATAAGTAGTATATCATGACCCAGCATGTAAATTGCTGTTCCTACCTCAGGACTGTGTCTTATACAGTTCTATCCCCAGGTTTATTAGTACTTCTTGACTTCTTTTCTATCTTTTTTTTTTTTTTTTTTTTTGCAGTTCTTTAAAGATGTGGGTCTGAGACAATAGCAACGTCTTTCAGTCACAACAGCAATTTTATAAAGTCAACAAAAAATTCCAAAGACCAAGGGAAGATGTACTCTATCCATCCTCCCATAATTTTTTCTGTTCTTCCACTTACTGATTACCACTTAAAGATGTTTATTGACTATTTCATGTTAGTAGTATTACATCTTTTTTCCATCATCTTATGAATGGTTGTGAATGGAGCTGACATCTAAGGCACCTCCAATTATTGCTTATGTCTGTGCCAATAAATGAAACAGGACAGCACCAATTCTTTAGCTCTAAGAGTAAATGGTACGGCTTTGCATCGCAAGAGCTAAACAGTGTGGCTATCACCAAACCGCCTTTTGGGAATGATCCCTGGAGTATTCTGAGAAGATATTTAGCGTTGCCTGCAAAACAGGCAGGAGTAAAAATTATATCGGAGATTATACTGTGGACGCTTACAATCCCATAACCAGCCTCATTGGAAACGTTTACTAGTATAGGTATGCACAATAGTGTATGTAAATGCATTATTTGGGAGACTTTGTGTGGGAAAAAAAGCCCACCTGGATGACTTACAGCGTGGAGAAAGGGCAGATTACAAAGACACAAGTCAAGCATAGGGAAGAGTTAATGACATCAAAAGAAGAAATTCCTCTTGGCACATGTTACAACCCAGTGGGAGAATGTCCTTCTCCAGTCATTCAAATCAGACACAAATGTAATATTCTCTTCTTTTCCCAAATGCCTAGGTTCTATGCCTACGCATGAAACTGGGAATGGTGCACAACAGTTTTAGCTTGACATGAAGATGAGACATGTCTGGGAGGTGACCAACCTATGAAGTATTCTTGAACCCTCAATCAATTGTTATTTGGTTAATGTGTGATGTTTACAGAATGCAAGATTGGACTCAGACCTTGCACCTGGCTGATTTTGAGACGATGCTTTCATTTTTCTGAAGCTTTGCTGACGTCAGATATCTTCTTTAATAAGTTAGTTTTCTGGGCTAGTGTACTGAATATTATGTTTTGTCCAATTCCTGAGCAACACTTGTTTTGAACTTTATACAGTAGAGCATTTAAGGCACTGACAAAAAGGTTTTTTCCAGTTATCTGATAATGAATCTGAGGAAGAAAGAGAATGCGACTTATTTCTTTGGTGATTTATGAGTTCTCTACCAGGTACTGCCTCCTTAGTTACATTTAGTTTCAAAACATACCCCTTCAAGCTTTAGGAAAAGTGTGCTTACGGAAGAAATGGTGAGGATGGGAATAACCTGTGATTTATAGGTTAGTTTAGTGGACAAAGGAAGAGCTATGGATATCATCTGCCTGGACTTCTGTAAGACCTTTGATAGAGTCCCTTCTTATCCCTAAATTGGAGAGATAGGTGTGTGATGGATGGACTGTCAGGTGGATGAGGAAATGACTGGATGGTCACGTGCAGGGTAACACCCTGGCTCAACGTCCATGTGGAAACCAATAAAAAATGGTATCCCTCAAGGGTCCCTACTGGGACCAGTACTATTTAATATCTTCATCAGTGATGGACAGTGGGATTGAATGCACCCTCAGAAAGTTTGCAGATGACACCAAGCTGAGCTGTGCAGTTGACTTGCTAGAGCGAAGAGACGCCATCAAGAGGGATCTTGACAGGATTGAAGAATGGGTCATTATGAACCCCATGAAATTCAACAAGGTCAAGTGCAAGGTCCTGCATCGAGGTCAGAGCAATCATGTCCAGTGTCAATAGAGACTAGGATATTTTTGTTCATCAAAAGGAAATCTGAGTATGATATATAGAAGTCAGAAACCCAGTATACAACATGACGTATAGATCAGAAACCGACACGCGTACTCTACATCACCGAACATGTAGTGGACTAAGTTAATTTAAGAAAAATATGACTCTTAGGAAACACTGTGACAGTATTTTTCATACACAAAACTTTCAGTTCTCAGGAGTATCTCCTTTTGTTAAAAAGACAAAGGCAAACACTTTCCATTATTTATTTATTTACGTGGTTGGGATATAACTTTCTATTAGAAACTGTTTAGGTATAAAACTTTCTGTCTTCACCCTTTTTGAATGTTATGCTTCCAAATTATAGTAATTTCTAACACATTCCACTCTTTTCCTCCACAGAAGCCTGTGTAATTAAACCTTTTTACTTGAAGGTATATCTTCTTAGCTTCTGTGTCTCCAGATAAGTTTTGTTCTGAATAAGCTTTGTTTATCAAAAAAGAAGACTGATATTTTTCTCTGAGAAGAGAGGACAGAATTGTCTAGCTGAGTAGAGTTTGACTTTCAAGAAACCGTGACTTCTATTCTTACCAAGTTAGACCCAGTTTTTTTCATGGAAGGCTTTCGTTTTATCCCTTACATGCAAGCCACACTTCTGTTATGATTGGATAAAATAACCTTCAAAGGGAAAGAACGTCCCGTAATGAGGATTATATGAAATGAGACTAATATCAGATAATATGTTCTCAGGGAATTGCAAAAGGCGGCATAGAAATCTTAAGGATCATAGAGGCTTCTGTCCAGGAATAATAAACTATACCTCACTCTGATGAAACACAGAAACTTGGATATCAATGAAAATGTCTTTTATACAACTGGTATAAAAATTGTAACTAACATTAAGTGACAATTATCAAAGCGCTGTCCAGTAACTAGGTAGAATTAGAGAAAAAGGTATGTTCTGCATACGCAATACTGTACAAGTGATAGGACAAGAGGAAAGAGGAAATGGTCTCAATTTGCACCAGGGAGGTTTAGATTGGATATTAGGAAGAATTTCTTCACCAAAAGGGTTGTCAGGCACTGGAACAGACTGACCAGGGGAGTGGGAGAGTCTCCATCCCTGGAGGTATTTAAAAGAAGTGTAGATGTGGTGCCTAGGGACATGGTTTAGCAGTGAACTTGGCCATGCTTCATTTATGGTTGGACTCGATGATCTTAAAGGTCCTTTCCAATGTAAATGATCATATGGTTCTATGATTGTAAGTTTAAGATAGGCTTCAGAGTATGACAAAAAAGAAACACTTCAAAAACAAACAAATTCCTTTCCCTTAGTGTGATATTCACAAAGTGTTATGTTTAATGTAATGGCAAAACAACATGGTTCTGAAATAATTAAAAGATAATTTAATGGATCAGGCCTTCTTATATTTGGCAAGGATTCACATGGACTTGCGTTTCACTGCAGTTTTCCAGCTGGATTCTTGAGAAGTTAGAGAAAAAGTAATTCTCTACTCATGAGAATGAAGTTCAAAACACCTATCAGACTTAGTGTCTAGATCATATTAGATAAAATTTAGACACTGTAACATGAGAAATTCTTTTTAAATCCCAGGTGTATAGGTACCTAATTAGCCATGATTTTACCACACGTAAATTGAAAGAAAAACAATATTAAAGGAATTAAAGTGAATCTAAGAATGATCATATTTGAATGCAGGCATAGATAAACTCTTTGTGGATATAAACAAAGTTTTGAAAATGCATGAATGATACTATAATCTTAACATTCAACTTCTGCACCGCTCTTTATCTTACACTATTTATACTAAATGTAGTATATATACTTCGTAGTCCCATAGGACTGGAAGAGGTCTCCTGTGTCCTCAGATCCAGCCCTCTGTCACTGTGTCTTCACATCATAGAAAAAGCTTAAATGGTATGAAAATAGACTTCTCATGAAAATATGAAGCTATAGCTGCAGAAGAGCAGGTTGCTTCTGCTCACTAATTTTTCTTACTACTCCTGTTGGAGGCTGTTCCAGAACTAAGGTCTCTGAGTGGTATGTCAAGGAGTTTTTTTGAATTTCCATCTTATACATATCTTCAATCTCACCCTGTTTCACATAAAATCTCCTGCTTCATTGCTGCTGCTTACCTGCTTAATCTTCCTCCTCCATTTTTTGTTGTCTTTGTTGTTTGTTTGTTTGTTTGTTTTCTGAATAAGCAGCTGCCTGATTCTCCACTCAAACAGAGGAAAAGAATCTCTTATTACTTTATCTGTTGAAGTTTCTTTTCAATAAGATTTCTTTCCAACAATGTGAACAATCAGAACTACATAGGTTATACGAGGTAAGAATATGCACAATGACATGAATCCTTTTCCTTCTCTTGTGTACATGTAAATATAGTTAAACTAGATAATGAGACTCAAAAACTGAGTCAAATCAGTTACTACCTAACACTGAAGGCAATTCAATGCCATTACAAACAAACTCCAAAATTTCCTAGAATATGTCAAACTCTGGTATTGAGAAAGTTCACTGAACCTCATCATACCCTGAGCATCTCTTTATCCAACATCTCTAATGGGTTTGGTCTATCATCTAATTTATTATAAGAATACTTCACAGATAAGCAAACATGATGCTTGCAAAACATTGTGGTATTTTTTATTTTACAGAGAAGGAGAAGCAGAGAAGGAAATTCAGTTCAAGATCCTCTTTAGCCAGAGGAAGACGCCTAGAATTTGACTCTCCACATCTCCTTCTCCACAACTATGAACTCAGACTAATTTCTACCATCAGGGAAATGTTTCACACTTACAAGTTGGATGGAATAAAGACATCTCCCTGCAGCCTTATCTAAGAACCTACATTGTTTTCTCACTCTCAAAAAAAAAAAAAAAAAAAAAGAAAATTAAAATAAAAATTGCTTCCTTCAGGCTGTATGCCTTTAAATCTTAGCCTTTATCATTTCTATTTCACAGACCGGACAGCTGGAGAAAGTTGTCTGGCAAGAGCAATGCAGAGGGCTAAGTCAATCAAGTGCTTGTTGGCAACTGTAGGTCAGCATCCATATTGTCCTCTGTGGCTCTATTTCTTGACAATTCTCCCACTAACTTAATTAACTGTATTCATACAACAAACATCACCTAGTCAATAAGCAACATAACACATTATTAGAGGCAACTGCAAATTCACTACACTCCTATTTAATTCCACTGATCGATCAAATGCCGGTAAACCAAAATTACCCTTAATTGGTTCATCCCTCCTCTGATCCAGTGCTTTTTCTCACACACAAAAAATCAGCTATAATATTTGTAAAAATTCTATCTTGACAATTAAATTATTTCGATGTTTGTGGCAAATTCTAAAGGAATTTTTCTCCTTGCCCAATTTATTAGATCAGTCTCCATTTGAAGCTAGATGTTGATGCTGATGTGAAAAACATAGAATTTTAAAAAAGAGGTCAGATTTTTAAATCCATGGTTATGGTGAACTTTTTTATGCTCAATGTCTTTTCATTCACAATTTCTGGATCACATCAACAGCCAAGTAAAAAAATTAGGTGCTGTCGCTCTTATTTCTGCAATAAAGAAGGCAAAAGCTCTTATCTCTTAAATTTGCTGTTAAAAAATGGTAAAAATGTGGAATGTTAATGTTTTAGAGTATCATGTGTCTCTTTATAGAGAAAAAAGTGTAAACATTTCAATAAGGAAGATGATCGTCTGAATTCCTACAATCTGTTATATGCTAGCATATACTAAGCCACTGGTAAATACAATGAAAACAACAGGTCAGGACAATTCAGTGAAAGCTATGAAAGAGTTCAAACTGACACATTTGGATGGTTTATGTACTTCTCCAGGATAAGCGTGAGAGACAAATAGTGCTAATGGAAATGTAAGACTTCTTTCTACATGCTAATTTCTACTCTGAAGTAAAAACTCATACAAAACTTTGGGAAATACTGTTGCTACAGAATATACCCAGACTAGCAGATCTTTTTACTCTACTGCACAGCAGTCATCTTCATACTCTAGTTAATTCTGCAATTAAAAATCAGACACACAAAAAAATTGTTGAAAAATATCTTCCATATCCAAGTGCTGTCACATGTATTCTCTACAGGAAACAAGCTCTGTGGTCAGATGACATTCTAATTATATGAACGTATTTAACACAAATGTCAGTGCTTGAAAGAAATGTTGCAGGTTTCTGTTGGAGCATTGACAGTTCATCTATAAATCAAAGTTTTTTAAAAAAGAAATACAAATAATCAACATATTTTTTTACTCTGGAACGCATGATGACTACAGTGAAGAAAACAGTCATAATGATAATTATTTGTAATGTAAGTATAGTCTCCATACAACTTCCCTGATTTCTTCCTTTGCTCAAGATAAAAAAAAAAAATAGAAAAGGTGAAGAGAATGCTAACCCAACAAAAAACTCAAATAGGTGTATTTCTACATTCGAATTTAAGTCCAATAATGTTTGTTGTCGAGATCTTTTTCTTATAAAACTGATAATTATAGATTTAATCAGAAAACTTCTGCAATCCAGCCATTCCTAACTTTGTCCTATCAGCAGGCCTCTCACAACATGTAACAACAGTTATATAAAGAATTATACTGCCTTTGACATGAAAAAATCAGATCTTGAAACTGGAAGTCTTTCTGGTAGTAAATGTTCATAATGTGTCATATTTGGATCTCATGTGTATGATTGGAAAGTATAAAATCAGTCGTTAGTAGTACACATGTACAATCTTTCCTTACATTAAATTCCATTTAATGAAAGATTTGCATGAGAGTTTTATGATTTTGAAATGTTATTATAGGAATTTTATATACATGTACATACACACATTTATTTATTATAACGAGTAAGATTTTTATTTTTGCCTTGCTCTGAATATTTTTTTGTTAACAAGAACATAATTTTTAAATTAAAATCTCAAACTTAGAGACAGCAGTGTTCTGTGCTTTTGTGTTTCAGGGTTTTTTAATTATTTTTTTTTCAAGTTCTGTGGAAATTAGGTATTTTTAATTTTAAAAGAGACTTATTGTGCAAAATGCCAATTTTCTACTGAAAATGACGCGTTGTGGAAGTTTTCAGCTAATCCCATTGTTTGCGTATTTGAAAGACCAATTGTTCTCAGCGAAGTACATATGAAGAGAGCATCTCTCCATTTCCATCTCTGTGTCAAAACCCCCTATTCTTCCCATCTTTCATTTGCTTTTCTGTTGATTAAAAAACATACATTGCACGGTGTCTATGGAAAAGCACTGAGTTCGAGAGGAAGAGTGGGTCAGCCAGAAGACATTCAACCTCATTAATATGCATTTTATGTGGAACCTAGATGTCATGCAAAGCTCTGAGTGAAGACTTTGCATTAGACAGAAAGATGGTAGAAAGGTTATTCTAGCAACAAAATGCAGTAGGTCTTTTTGTGATCTCAAGCACTGCCACATTGTAGCATCTAGTAAAGCTGCAGTCAAAGATTCAAAATATTTTTCTTTATATGTACTTAGACAAGACAGTAGAGATAATTAAATTACTTGTGTTAAATAGATGGCATATGGAAAGATGTGGAACTTCCAGAAAATATTAAAGGAGATTCAAGATTTTTCTTGTAGTGAACAGGAAATCCACCCCCTCCTACTGGTATACTAAGGAATGCTTTGAAACACACACAAAGAAAGGATAATTTAATTAGATATGCTACTGGTAGAAGACACATAGAAGGAAGAAAAAAAGCCTTTAAAAAACAGTGTAATAATTAAAAATAACTAAAGACTACCAAATTGGAGACAATTGTACAAAGTTATTTTCTGTTCTGCTGCAGCCTTTTAAGAGTGTACACGTTTAAGTCACTTCTAAGCAGTCAGAACAAAATCTTGCAAGCTCAGCTAAGCTAAGTTAACCAGACACAAGACGGATTTACATGTATGTGATATAATATTCGATACTTCAAGGTTAGTGTTAGCAGCTATAAAATATCTCAGACCTTGATCCTACAAAAAAGAGGTGTCAGCTTTGTCAGCAGAAGTGATCTGAATGTTTGTTCTACTTTTCACTATAATCTTTAGAACGGGCAGCTTAAATCACTGTTGGGTGTCAATTCCTCATTATGATATATACACTTTAGCTTCAACACAAAAGAGCATTTACTGGCCGTCATTTATATTCATTAAAATCCACTGCCAATATTTCAGAATAATTTTCATGCTATGATTGCCTTCACGATTTTGTATCTTTCTATACTACTGAGGCGAATTGCAGGTCCACCAGTTCGTAGAATCATAGAATCATTTCAGTTAGAAAGGACCTTTAAGATCACCGAGTTCAACAGTTAACCTGTCCTCTGGAAGTCCGAGGTGCCAGTTCTTCTGACCCCACTCCTTACTTCTCCAAGGATCTAAAACTATCATTCAATGGTCACTATGCCCAAGACGGCCTCCAGTCATCACATCACCCACAAGTCCTTCTCTGTTCACAAACAGCAGGTCCAGTAAGCACCTTCCCTAGTTGGTTCCCTCACCAGCTGTGTCAGGAAGTTCACTTCCACACACTCCAGGAACCTCCTGGACTGTTTCTTCTCTTCTGTATTGTATTGTCCACCACAAGAACAAGGGTTAGCAATTGTGAGGCTTCTCCCAGCTGCTGATAGAATATTTCATCTACCTTTTCATCCTGGTTGGGTGGTCTATAGCAGACTCCTACCATGACATCTGCCTTGTTGGCCTTTTCCCTGATTCTTACCCATAAACACTCAACCCCATCATCAGCATCATCAAGTTCTAGACAATCAAAACACTCCCTAACATACAGGGCTACCTCACTGTCTCCCCTTCCTTGCCTATCTCTTCCAAAGAGTTGCCATCTGTTGCAGCACTCCAGTTGTGTAAGTCATCCCACCATGTTTCTGTGATTACAACTATATCATAGTTTTCCAGCTGCACAGTGGCTTCCAGCTCCTTGTGTTTGTTGCCCATGCTGCATGCACTCATGTAGATGCACTTCAACTGGGCTATTGATCCTGCCACCTTTTGGGGAGGAGAAGCCCTAATTCCTACATGACCATTCTCAGACGCTTTTGTGGTTTCTAACACAAGCCTTGCATTTTCATTGCTGCATGATCTCCATCCCCTACCTCTGCTGAGATGGCAGACCGAAGGACCTTGCTAACACACCATCCCTCAAAGGTTGGTGTGCCGCCCTCAGGCTTATCTCTAGCAAGCCTGGTTTTATCTCTTTCCCCTTTCAAATCTAGTTTAAAACTCTTTCAATGAGTCCTGCTAATTCCTGTGCAAAGATCCTTTTCTGCTTTTGAGATAGGTGTAGTGTTCCCAGCAGGTCTGGTGTCATGTAAACTGACCACGATCAAAAAATCCAAAATTTTGTCAATGACACCAGGCTTGGAGCCAGGTATTGATCTGTTGGCTCTTCCATGATCATTCCCTGCAACTGGGGGAACAGAGGGGAACACTACTTGTGCTCCTGATGCCTTAACCAGTCGTCCCAAGTCTCTGAAGTCTCTCTTGATTGCCCTCGGACTTCTAGTTGCAACTTCATTGCTGCCTACCTGAAAAATCAATAATGAATAATAATCCAGGGACTGTACCAGGGTAGGAAGCTTTCTTTTCACATCTTTAACCAACCATATAATTAATTTATCCCTATTTTTTATGAAAATTCTTGGCTCCTGTCCTAATGTTATTTAATTTAATTAAGAACTTAATCCTTATCTCCACCTTTTCTTTTAAAGAACCTTATAGCATTATATGGTTACAATTGTGTCTCAGCAGTGCTTCTTCCAAGAAGTCTGTGGTGCATTTGTAATTCCCTTCTTTCTTTTCAGCATCTATGTTGTTCATAATTTATAAAACAGTGCTTTTAGCTAGTAGGGTTGAGGTCTGCTGCCATCAAAACCAGTGGAAAAATTTTTATTGGAGGCTAGAATCAGAAAATCTGTCATCATGGTGCACATTCTGGCAGCTTCTGAATTAATAAAGGAAAAAGCTCAAGTGTATTGTTTGCTCAAATAACAAGCCAACATCATTAATTTCGTAGATACTGTAATAGGGGTCATAGCTGGAGTTTTTGCAGCTTTGGGATTCTATGTTTAACTAGAAACAAACATTTAAACCAGATGGAATTATGAAAAAAAGTTTTTCATTGCAACCTTTTTTTTTTTTTTTAATTAACCCAATGAATGCTGCAAGAGAAGTAATAACCATCACTGGAATAGTTTTGGCTGATGTGCTGGGGCAGCTGGCAGCAAAGAATCTGTTTCTATAAAAAGATAAAGACATCTGGATTTGGTAATGTTCATTAGTGAAGATCTGTGTGTGGTTTATATTTCATTTAGATCTCCAGCCTTTACTGACGGAATGATCCGTAAACATTATTATCTTCAAAGCCCTATCAATCAAAACTGTCCTTTCACCACTGCTGTTATGTTCTAAACTAATAGACAATATTTAACATAGCTAATTAATAACCATAATAGAGAAGTAACTACTGCTGGTATCCAATAACCCATTAAAAATTCATATCAGTGTCACTTCAGATTAGAATATAGAAGCTCTTTAGTTTCCAATTCATTTTTTCTTTAGATAGACAAGCATGGTTTTTTGGGAACAAGAAAAAAAGACACAATGGAAAATTCATGGACATAAATAAAAGTCAAACACAAGTTTATAATGTAACCAATAAAAATAAAAGAAAATCCTCAGCCAAGGAAGCTTCTATTCTAGAGTACATTCATTGGTTTTCAGATAAATGCTGCTACTGTGATATAAAGTAGCTAAATTCATTCACTGCTGGAGTCTAATACAACTGTAAACTTTTATGTAAAAATATATTGGATACCTACAAGTGCCTAGAACTACTGGCACTTTTACTGGCCTTTATTTGAGTTATTTTCCTTCAGTTATTACCTGACATTCTTTGTGACATTAATCAGATGTTTCCAATTACTTTTTGCATTGCTGCTGCTGTTTAGCTCCTCTACTTTTTGTTTCATACCTCTAGCTTAATTACAGATGAGCAGCAATGAAGATTGAAAATGTATTTGTAGTTGCACAGAGTTCAACAAGATAAATACCAAAATCCCCTT
>NW_009607810.1:67442-102001 GCF_000690535.1 Cariama cristata
ACACCTGCTACTCCTTCTCTCTACCCTTTCTAAAGTATGAAGGATGGTAAAGATATCCAAGGTATGACTGCTTCTCAGAGTAGCTACTGTGAAGATAGGAGAGAATTAGAAGCAATCAGATCTGAGGATTGCTCATCAGAGGCAAACAGATTTAAAGGCATAAGTTATATAGGGAGGCAACGTGTGCGCCCCCAGGTGCAGGCAACTATGCTGCATAGGAATATCCAGAATTTATATTGATCAATCTTAAAATTCCTTGCATTGTTTGTTTACTCAGTTCTTTGGATTTTTTCTTCCCATGATGACAATGGGTGCTGATAAGCTGATAGAAGCCAGAAGAACAGAGGAACGCAAGAGTAACTAAAATATGCCCATATAAAGGCACTTGAAGGCATGATGTCATGCATATTTCTGAAGAAATCTATCAGGATTAAAGGATATCTCTTCAAAGTTACACCTTTTAAAGTGTTTGGGATGCCAGACAGCCTTCAGCTCTATGTTTCTAAGCTCTTCAAGTTTCCCCATCCCAACTGCTGCCAGCGTTTGTCACTCCCACTTGCACAGACTTGTATACTCTATTCTTTAATCGCATCAACATTTTCAGCACAAAGTCTACCCTTGTAGCAAAGCCAGAAAAAAAGGTATGAATCAAGTATCCTTCACTTCTCTAGATATCCTAAAAGCTTTTCTAGGAACCTAATTTTAAGCATCTGTTTAAACTTAGACAGGTAAGCACTGTTATCTCCTGAGGGACATTCATCTACTTACCATCTCAGAGTCCTTTATTATCCAGACTAGCAGATCTCTTGGAAAGTTCAAAAAAATTTGACCCTCCAGGACAATGACTAATTCCATACTATGCTTTATTTAATACATTAATGCAGTATGTAGGAAATGTAGGGCTGTGGTCCCTCTTCCCAATATTGTTTTTGTTCTTTATCCAAACATGGTTCTAATACTAAATACTCAAGAAAAGCTCCCTCAGACCTGCCTTTTTTTTTTAACCCTGTTGTTATATTCGTAATCTTCTTATGGGCAAAAAGGGGAACACATCTTATACATGAAGCCAAGAATTTATCATTAGTGTAATTAAACCGTTATTATTAGTGCAGTTACAGTCATACTACCAGATTCACAGTCTACATTATCTAATTAATACAAAACAAATCTGATCAACAATATTGCAATTCAAAATTGTTATACAGGAAAAGTCTCTTGCTATCTACCTCTCTGTTACACTTCCTGTTCCACTGCTCCTCTGTGTCTTAAACTCAACAGTTTCAGTCACGGCTGGGGAAGGGAGGCAATGTCTTGAATCCTTCATCAGAAAGGGCAAGATGTTAAAATCAGGTGGTTCTTCCTTCTCTTTGCTGGGAGGCCCCTGAAGTTGTAGGCAATTTCTTTCTCCTCCTTTTTGAGTCTGGGGCATACCAAAAATATGTTCTATAGTATACTTTTTCCCTTGTTCTTTCTATATTGGTCTATAACTCTTGTGTTACATCTGAATTTACTCTGTTGTTATTTTTTTTTTTTTTGGCTATGTTAGATACTTCTTCTTTGTCTTTTCTCTTATTCCTAAAATCAGTTTTGCCTAGCTCCAAAGTTCCCATTGCCAAAAGCAGCTGAACACTGTTGAGTCACTCATTAGTTGCTACTGAAGACTCCAGAAACATCCTTCAAGGTGATACCCTAGGCCCTTACTCGTCCTTGATGCAGCATCATTATTTTGGGGTGATAGACAGTTCACTCTACACTGCATGATTACTTATTATTCCTGTCTATATAAAAATTTTTAACAGTAGATGTTCAGGTCCAGATTTATGCAAAACTAACCAAAACTAAAACAGCTAAAGTAATAGCTTCCTGGTAGTTAGGTATCTGCTATTAAAGTGAGCAAGTCAAAACAAAGCTCCAAGCAGCAACACCAGACAAAGTAAGCTTGGTGATCCCAATCTTGAGGTCTGACTGCTTGTTTTCTATTGCAGGGTGACATTTAGATTCTTGCACTTCAAACTGTACTAGTGGGGTCTGGCAAGAAGGTACCTGAGATGAAGATCAAAGCTCCCAAAGATTGAGATCTTGCTAGAATTTGTCTCCTACTTTCTGCACAATCATCTTGATGACACCACACAAAATGTGATAGTCATTGCCATTACCTTCTCTTTAAAAAACTTTCATCCTTAAATCTTTGTCCTTGGAATGGTTAGG
Source organism: Cariama cristata (assembly GCF_000690535.1). Lineage (NCBI taxonomy): Eukaryota > Metazoa > Chordata > Aves > Cariamiformes > Cariamidae > Cariama > Cariama cristata. The sequence goes on from NW_009607810.1 coordinate 69,651, forward strand.
AGAACTGAATTTAGGTGTCCAAGGTTTCCTGCTTGTTCTCTGCATAGTCCCTGGAGAGTGATGGATGCCTTACACAGATGGACTGCTCCACTTGCTCCTTCAATAATCTTCCCTACCCCAGAAGAATTCATAGGAAACAGTCTGGAAAGATGAACAGCATTACCTTATCTAATGTTTGCCTGCATCTGCAGGTTAGCGAGATGGTCAACCTGAGTGCATGCACTACTTGTTGGAGCACTTTTTTCCACAGTCAATTCATTTAAGGAGAAAAAACATTTTTCATAAGAATAACTGTTGTATTGTTGATTGTGTTTTACTTTTTCCTTTTTGTTTTTAGAATTAAAATATTTTTTTGTATTGATTGAGTGGTATAGTGTTGTAAAATGTAAGGTAAACCTTTGAATCCTAATGAATCAAATTTGATTAGTCAGTATTGAAACATAGAACAAGATGATAACAACTAGGTGATATCTAAATATAGGATGTCTCTGCCTCTAGGAGGTAGTTCTAACTTTTCTCTTCTATATGCTTATTTGAAATTCTGTCCTACTTCCAATAAAAAAAATGGTAAAATTCCTTATTTGGGCCATAAAGAAAAAAGAATCCTAGGCATTGTGATCCTCTGTCATATAGAGGATTAAAACAGAGGTCCTTTTAATCTGACATTTATTTCCTAGTGTATATTCACAGGAAAAGTAAAAGAAACCCCACAGGTAACAAATACATGGAACATGATATTTACAGGAAATTTTAAGTCTAATGTAGATTATGGATGATCTCATTTTCTGTATGAGTTTCCAAAATTTTCTCTTAATCACGATAAACTCAATGATAACTTGAGGTAGAAAATCCCAAAGACTAAACAATTATCTCCTTTTATCAAATTTAAACTTGTCTTTTCATGCTTTCAGCTATCTCTTCTTGTTTTATGAAGAAAAAGGTAAATGTTATTTACACCTTACAACTTACATATTCATTGTGTTATATAGCTCGTGTCTGCTCTGTTCAACTTAAAAAACAATTTAAAAAAAACCTGCATATGTGGAGTCTTCCTGCATTTTCAATATTGTCCTGAGGTCTTGGTCACTCTTCTTGAGGTAATAAACCCCCTTTTTTCCTATTAAACTGTGAAAGATGAGAGAAATAGTACCATGATGGAATATCTTTATTCCAAATGTACACTACACACAAAGTCCAAATGAAAAAAAAAAAACAAAACCAAAACAAAAACATAATCAACTTGCCAAAAGTCTCTATCTTTGATTCACAAATAGAAATGTTGCATATATTTTGAGAAAATAGCAAACACATTGGTGATGGTATCTGTGTTACTTCTACTGAAGGAAAGGTCAACAACTCTATTACCTATCTTAAGTTTTAAACTGTTTCAAAATTTTCAATAGTTATGTATCAATTTTTGGACAGCAAATACAATTTTCTGACAGGTGACCTTATCCTTGTCAGAAAGAGATGTACGTTAGAGCTGTACATCAAAATGAAATACAATCTTTATAATTCTGTCACTGTTACTGAGGCAGAAAAGCATATCTCCATTTGATGCATATCATTTACCTTTGAAGACTGAAGTTCAAAAAAGTGCAAAGAAATAATACAATAAAAAGTTATTAAATAGTAGCACTACTTGTTTTAAGGTAAAATTGAGAAACAGTCCCCAATAAGACCATTTTTTCTGTTTCTTGACTTAAAAAATACCAGCATTCTTTTCTCTCAAGTATTTCTTTTTGTACAGAGGCTGTTTTCCATTTGTCTTCTTACCTTATTTGTCTTATGAAGAATAAGGCAACATTACTTTAGCTGGAATTCCATATCAGGTCTACCAAGTTATCTATATTTCTTGAAAAGTACTAGATATAATATTTATGTTATATTTATCAAGGTACTCAGTTCTAAGCCAAAGCAGCCTATTTTACTATAATTTATCTAGCTGTACCATATTCTAACTACTCCTTGAAGTGTGTGCTTATAACATTTTGACTTATCTTTGGTTTTGTCTTTGGACACAATGTTATATGATTCACGTGTTCATAGATTTATTTCTTGAAATTAAGTCTTTGAACATTGCCTCTTTTAATTTATGCTCAAATTGTTAAATTTCACGTTATATTTTAAAAGGTAAATTACAAAATAAATAATATATCAGCTTTTAAATAACCTCTCAAAATTGGCTGAGTCAACAAGCTTTAACAAATGTTAACTGATGAGGCACCCTATAACAATGAACTCTAATTGGGAACAAAGAACATTTCCATCATAGCTTATGTTGTCTTGATTCTCTCTAAATTGGAGAGAGATGGATTTGATAGGTGGACTGTTCAGAGGATGAGAAATTGGATGTATGGTTGCATCCAGAGCGTAGTGGTCAATGGCTCAATGTCCAGACGGTGACAAGTGGTTTCCCTCAAGGTCCTGCAGAGGAATCAGGGCAACCCACAGTACCAACACAGACTTGGGGATGAAGGGATTGAGAGAAGGGAGTTGAACTAGATGACCTTTAAAGGTCCTTTCCAACCCAAATTATCCCATGGTTCTATGATTTTCTGTAAGTATTCACTGTTGTTGAAGTATATGATGAATCCATTCCAGGAGATGGAACAAATGTATAGCTAAGAATTTGAGTGACTTCTAGAATTACTCCAACCTCCAAAATGGCAAACAAGTCATGTCTTTGCCAGATAATCAATTTACATTGAGTATCCTGCTCTAAAACACAAATGTCTGTTGAAGACCCTGAAAAGAAATCTTCCTCCCAACGACATGTCAAAATTTAGGTAGACTCAGAAATTCAGACCTTGGGATTGGACTTCATTTAAAGTACAAGAAGGAGAACATGGGACCTTACATCTCTCCAGTGCAAAGAAATAATTTGACAGTAAAGTATGCCAGTCTTGAGTCATGTCCTCAGACTGGACTGAAAGGAGGATGATGAGTAGCAAACCTGCATTGCACCTACAGTTGTCCTGGTCTGTGGAAAATCCCAAAGGCATTTGTGGAACTTACAATGGAAGTCAGGTAGGTATACAAACCTTTTTTCACTGTTTTCAGAGAAGTATAGCTTACATACTTGGTCTAAATGCATTTGGAGTTTTCTGTGTTTTTTAATTCAGACTCTTCCTTGGTAATTAAACACATGCCAGATTCTCTGTGATACCGTAATTACATTACAAGATAAACTAAGTATTCAGAAGGGGATACATGCAGCATCTAAGAGTATCAACTGATTCTCCTCAAGAAAAGATGCTGCTATACATTAAGATAAGTGATCTTGCAAAACTTCTGAGGTCCAACAGGTACTTTGGAATTTTAAACAAGATTAGTCAGGTGTATTGAAAGTTACTTTCAGACATTATTCATTGATTGTATTTCAGAAGTCACATTCCTCTATGAAGTAACTTTCTTTTTGGCAACCAGCAAATGTCCTCTGAAAAGATAATTAGTAAGGACAGAAATCTGGAAGGACACAACAGACACAGCTTGAGACACTCATTTTCTACCTGTTGAGAATGCAGGGGCTGTGCACTTTCCTTGCTGTGTTCTGAATCACACAATCTAATAAAGGTAATTGAAAGTTGAAAGAAAGACTGAGAAGATGAACAGTAACAACACATATCTGAGGACATTACATATAACATTGATCTCAGTCACCCTGGATATAGATGACAGAACATGGTGATGTAAGATTTGTAATTGCAATAGTGTCTTATGAACAGAGATGTATTGATATTGAAATCTGTAAAATTATTTGTTTAGGTTGTTCTTTACCCACATGCTGCTTCTTAGTTTCATGACACTGCATAACAGAATATTTTAAATTAGAAACAGCATCATGCTCCTTTTGAAAAAACAGAAACCATTTATATTTTTGTCTAATTGTGGGAAGGGAAGGGAAGGGAAGGGAAGGGAAGGGAAGGGAAGGGAAGGGAAGGGAAGGAAAAGGAAAGGAAGGGCAGGGAAAGGCAGGGCAAGAGAAAAGGAAAGGAAAGGAAAGGAAAGGAAAGGAAAGGAAAGGAAAGGAAAGGAAAGGAAAGGAAAGGAAAGGAAAGGAAAGGAAAGGAAAGGAAAGGAAAGGAAAGGAAAGGAAAGGAAAGGAAAGGAAAGGAAAGGAAAGGAAAGGAAAGGAAAGGAAAGGAAAGGAAAGGAAAGGAAAGGAAAGGAAAGGAAAGGAAAGGAAAGGAAAGGAAAGGAAAGGAAAGGAAAGGAAAGGAAAGGAAAGGAAAGGAAAGGAAAGGAAAGGAAAGGAAAGGAAAGGAAAGGAAAGGAAAGGAAAGGAAAGGAAAGGAAAGGAAAGGAAAGGAAAGGAAAGGAAAGGAAAGGAAAGGAAAGGAAAGGAAAGGAAAGGAAAGGAAAGGAAAGGAAAGGAAAGGAAAGGAAAGGAAAGGAAAGGAAAGGAAAGGAAAGGAAAGGAAAGGAAAGGAAAGGAAAGGAAAGGAAAGGAAAGGAAAGGAAAGGAAAGGAAAGGAAAATCATACCAGAGATTTAATACAGGAGAAAGAGAAGGAGGGGAAAAGAACAAGCAGTAAAGTAATCATAAATATGTCCTCTAAAAACAAACAGCAAATATCTTTACTCACAATACAAAATGAAACTTGAAGCTGAGATAAACTTAGAGATAAACTGAGATTACATAAACTGTCAGACACAGCCTCCTGATTTGCTATACTTAGACATATTAAATGGCAAACAAATCAGCAAGAAAGCCCAGAAATTCTACCTTATGTTTCAAGGAGATAAATAATATATTTATCTCTCTTATGACGAAAGCTGAGGGAACCGGGTCTGTTCAGCATGGAGAAAACTGAGAGCGGATCTCATCAATACTTACAAATACCTTAAGGGCGAATGTCAAGAGGATGGGGTCAGGCTGTTTTCAGTGGTGCCCAGTGACAGGTTAAGGGGCAACAGGCACAAACTGAAACTCAGGAAGTTCCACCTGAACATGAGGAAGAACTTCTGTACTGTGAGGGTGGCAGAGCACTGGCACAGGTTGCCCAGAGAGGTTGTGGAGTCTCCTTCTCTGGAGGTATTCAAAATCTGCCTGGACGTGATCCTGTGCAATTGCTGTAGGTGACCCTGCTTTGGCGGGGGGTTGGACTGGGTGATCTCCGGAGGTCCCTGCCAACCTCGACCTTTCTCTGATTTTGTGATATTTCACATGTGTTTTTTGGCATACTTAGGTGATTCATTTGTAGCAGTGGTTGAAGTTTCTTAAACAATTTAATAAGATAGAATAGTTTTACATATAGATAAACACAGCTACAGATTTTTTAATAGATACATTTAATCTGTGTGAATGAAAGTAAATAGCAAGAATAAATACAGAGAATGCATGTGTATTGTAAATATTTTGTAGTGAGAGTGAGGAAGAACTGGGATCATACAATGACAATTCAAAAATCCATCCATGACTCAAATGTTAGCAGCTCTTTATTCATCCAGGGTTTAATCCCCATTAGGTGGGGATGCTTCTCAGAATTCCACAATTTTCTTCACAGAATTTACCAAATACTCCTCAGTCAAGCTCTGCACTAAACTTAGTCATTGAGTGAAGAATCAGAAACAATTCTGGAAACAGGAATCATACTCCAATATTTTACCCAACAGGTTTATGACTAATTTCTTCTTGTCCTTCTATTAATCTCCACATTAATCTTATTTCGTTAATCTTGAAACAAACAGTAGATTTGTCATCCCTTTAGTGCTTTGGAATGCTATGGATACTCCATCTCAAAGTCAGTGATAGACACACAGCTCCAAAAATCTGCCCTAAGACTGAAGGTACATAACGACGACTAACCCTTAACTGAACTGTTAAAAGCTAACAAAAGAGGAAGGTCCTGCTTCATTTTTGCTCCCTTCTTCTGCCCTTATTCCTTGCCTTGCAATTCCACTACATTCCCATATGTTTCTACCTGTGCCTTCTGCAAACCTGTACAATAATCACTCAGGTTGATTTTGTAGCAAGTGTTCTCCAGGGCTAGGAAGTTGAATCAGATGATGTCAGGCTCTGAAAAGTGCCAGAGTTGATGCGAGGCGTGTGGCAGTAGCTTGGGGTAGGAAGCAAGGAGCAGGAGACTGATAGGAATCAAATTTTTCGCAGTGAGAAGCTACTGGACCTACTTAATGTTTACCACAAGTCATTCATTTAAGATGGCGCAATAAGTATGTTAGAGAGCAATAAAAACTTAAACAGAAGAGCTTTGTTCTAAATTTCCCTCTTTAACAACATGAATTCTGTTCCCCCCAGTAATAAAACCTTAAGTGTGCCGCTTTATATGTGCCATGTTTTACAGTACAGCTGTGTGTCGTAGAGTTTTAATAAGACATCAGATCCTTTATGTCTTAAGAAGTATAATAGTAGTCCATGCAATTTGCATATCTGTTTTAGTTTCATAATGTGAAATAAGACAGGAAAGGAAAAAAATTTTTGTTTAGAAATGAGGTGAAGATCTCATTTAAATATCATGTTTTGTATGAGCAATATCATGTAATCAATAAACTATAATGCAATATTTGTTTCCAGTTCACCATTAGGGTCTTTCAGAAAATAAAAAGTCATGTTAGAGAAATAGAGGCACAAGGAGAATCTGTAAAACTTACCACATAGTAAGGCATTGGTCATTCCAGGAGGAAAATGTCAGACTAGACACAATTGCACTCAGTTTTATGACACTTCTCCAACACTGAGCTCTATGGGTTGGTTAAAAAAATAATCAAGTCAACCCTAAATGAGTCATATTTCTCTTAATTTCTTTACTGAAAACCTTTGTTTAAGATGACTGCTTTTTTTTGCTACTGCTTTTTTTTTACACAGATTGAACAGAGGATTTTTTAAAGTCTTTAAGATTGAAATATAATTTTTTACTTTTTCCCCCCCTTTCTTCACTCACTTCACATGTACAAGGAAAATGATGTTAAATGTTCATACCACTATCTTTAATTGCTACAGTGGAGGCTGAATCCCACACCCAAACACTCCTGAATGCTGTGAGAGTAAGTGTGGATCTGAGTTACTTCTGACTCTTGTCTAGAGTACTTAGACTGTGCTAGTGTTGCTTTCTAGGTTCATTTCATAATTTCATTTCTTTCATCTAAACACACATTTACTAGCAGGGCTGGGCTTATTGGCAGCAAACTTTCCCCTCACTGAGGTCAGTTTCTGATGCTGAAAATGGTGGATAATGGAGAGGGAGGCTTCAAAGGGAACATCAAGACATGTCGAGAGCAATAGGGGCAAATTTAAGGGAGTTAATTGACACTGCCATAAAAATGGGAAACACCTGAGCAAATACATCACAGATCAAAAGGGAGAGAAATGGCCTACAGAAAATCAGAAGGAAAAGGAAAAAGGAAAATAAAATGCATTCCAAAACCTAAGAAACTCTGCATGTAGCTTTGTTACATTACTTATAGAGGTGCAATCAAGCTGCAAAAATCAGATTTTGTACACCCCAGATTTCGGGGCACTAAATCTAGTGTTTTGATTCACATCCTTTTATACTTGATAGTACAAGCTTACTGAAGAAAAATAATTGACTATGCCCTCTGATAAACAAAACATTACCACTGAAGAGCTTTTGTCCTTAATTTTCTAAAGTTAAAAATACATTTTCCTCACTCAGTAGGGAATACTTATGAAGTTTGATTATTTTTTCCATTATTCTTCTTTCTAAAATATCTAGAGGTTTGTTCTAGCTACACTTAAGGTATGTCTATGAGTGACAAAGATAACATTTTATAAGACATACAATTCTTTTACCAGTTGCACAATAAAAGGATGAAATCTCTCTACCCCTCTTCTTCAATAAAAATTAAATAATGTTTGGTTTTGTTTAAAGTTTATTTTATTTTGAAGCCCCAGAAATCTGAATTCTTAAAAACTTAAGAGCATGAAAGTAAGAACCCAGATTAGAGGAAATGACACTCAGCATATGGAGGGCCACATACTGAAAGTAATCTTGACATGATGAAATAAAACACTTTGTAGCTGTCTGTGTGTATATATCTTTAATTGCATGTACTTGCTCAATTATTTTCAGTCACATTCTATTCTCCTCCCTTTACCTTTATTTTATCTACTTAATTGCCAGATCTTCCGCACAGTGAGCTTGTTTTCATAGTTACTGCAAAACACCGACCAGCTTTAGAGTGTTATATAAAATAATAATAAAAGAAGGATCATTTCTAGAAGGTGATTACTCTGAAAATAAGATGTCATCCAGCGGTCACTTCCTGTAATCCTGATGATTACTGAACTACCTTCTTAATCAGAGGTACCTCCAAAACTTTGTGGTTAAATATGTGACCTGCCAATTTTTGTTGTAGTTAACATAATGACTATTAAGCAGCCCACTTTTAGCCAAGATTTTTACATTCTGTGTAATTGCAATGCTAATTCTGTGATTCTGTCAATAAGTTTATCTGTTGTAGGCAGATGTCTCTGAATCTGTGAGACAAAAGATGCAATGAAAGCCTGTCTGTTCTGTCCTTTGGCCATGATATGTTGGTCTCCAGGAATTCAGTAGAGCTTTTTTCATTACCCAAGGTAAATCGTAATACCTAGATTCCTGGTGATATGTGCAGAAGCTCACAACTTTGGTGAAAAGCAAGAGAATTTAAATATCCATCTTCCATTGGACACATTGTAAAAGTGATTTTAAAAATGATGTGTTTATAACATCACTTTAAAGTAAAAGCGAGGGGAAGAAGTATCATTAGGAAAAACATGGACACTATAGCACTCCAGGTCTTTAAGCTACCTGCTATTGGCTCATCAAAAGACAGAACTTTGAAGATACTCCTTTTAGTTGCTTATGCCACAGACAATGTTAAGTGATATAAGTCATTGCCAGCCATGGTCTCTGCTATCAGACTGTCACAAGCATGGGGAAAGGGTTTAACATTCACATTGACGTCAGCCGTCATTAATCCACAGAAATGGAGTTGTACACACACTCAGCTATAGAACTAAATACACCAAATAGATATGACTCAGGAGTTAAAAATATGTTGACCCAGGAAATAAAATATAAAATAACAAAAAACAAGAACTACAAAAATCCATCTAGTTTTGGAAAACTGCTTCCTGATAAATAAAAGTGAGGCCAGAGGTGACGTCAAAAGAAGAGAAAAAGTTCATCTAACTGAAGACAGTGACAGTACGCTTAATGTGACTACCCATACACATCTAGTGGCATTTAACATGTCCCTCTGGAGCATTCACATGGGGCTAACAGATAGGACATGGGAACTACAGGAGACCTATGTCATTCTGTAGAAATAGCTGGCAACCAGGCAGAAAAATGACTAGAGAATAGAACATACTTCACTTAAATAAAATATTAGATTTATCTGTGTGTGTGTATATATATATGTGTGTGTGTATGTGCATATACGTGTTTATATATCCACTATATATATACACACATGTAAGTTTATGTAATTTCATACTAATGTGTAAATCAAACAGAAAAATTAAATACCCAAATTCTTTGCAGTCAGTTAAATGAACCAGGTTTTCAGACTACACGGACGGAAAAAGTCTGTATACAGTACAGGAGCAGAAATAATCCCAAAGCATTTTTACTAGATCAAACTCGGACTATTTTTTTATTGTTTTTCTGTCTTGAACTTCACACGTTCCCATTGCTTGTCATTTACTATGAACACAATGCATTTTTCTCCTGAACTGAAATAGTAACATGTAATACTTAGCAAGTGAACATCCAGGTACTTGGACAAACCACAGACAAACTAGGAAACAAGTAAAAAAGAGAATACATGAGTACCACGTGATATTCTGTAGGATATGACTGCCATGCAAGACTCCTGATTGACTTAGTCACATCTATATGCACTGACATTACCTTCATACAAAGTTAAGTTTAGGGTCTTTGTTCCTCACCAGAATCTAGCCAATTCTCAGACTCTAGATCAGTCAGCCTCAACTAGTGTCTGGCTCCTCCATACACTATTTCTGTTGAGAACAACTCTCCTGAAGGCATATTACAGTAGGGGGAGTATCAGCACTCATTCAGAGTCTCATCCTTCACTACTCAGCCGAGCATGAGAGATTATGCCTATAGTATCAGATTAATGTCATGGTTTTGAGAAAGGAAGGAGATGAAACTCTGTTTTTACTGTGTTATCTGTCAACCTGTTTAGCACTAGATTTATTCTACAACAGAGAAACTGGGAGGAGCTCAGTGCATCAACGAGTTCAACCTTTTGTCATCACAGATACTACGTTAAGATAAATATATTTCCCTCTGTATTATAATTAGTTCAGACTTTTTAGTCAGCTAATTCTATTGGGAGAATATTAAAGGTGAAGGTAAAATAGATGGGAGAGGAACAAGAAAATTTCATAGGTATATTTTCTGGAATCTAATCCAGGAAATCACTGAAAATTATTCAACAGGAAAAATGGAGTGAGAGAAAGAACTCGGAAGGGGCCACACAAGCGCAGAGACGGATTTGTTTTCAGGTCTCATATTAAGCTTGTCACATGCATCAACTTTATTTCAGATTAGATTTTTTGTTTTCAGTCAAATTAACTTCAGCAATAGGAAATGCTTTTAGTTTGCTAATTTTAGGAAAAAGATGGGGGTAGTTCTTCCTGAAGATTCTGAGTCTTAAGGTCTCAGGGTCTTAATATCGCTAATAATTCTTAATGTTACTAGATCCCACTCACATTATATATTCTGGAATCACATTCATTTTCAGCTGTGTATCATAGTCATCCTATGATTACTATCGTATACAATTTCTTCTTCCTAAACTTAAAACAAAAATTCTTGTTGGTAGTTCTTGCACTGTAGACTGTTAAATTTCAACACATTTTGTTAACTGATACAGTCCGGAGCATTAGCATAATCCATCCTTTATGGAAAACTCAGAATCCTCAAAAACCTTCATCAGTGCCCGTCTCCCATGCTTCCTGCCATGCCTTAGTGTCGTGCTCTTTATATCAGCCTTCATTTCAGGAAGTTATTTCTCAGGAATACAGATTGAGCCCACTCTGAAAAAAATTTTTTTTTTTAATTCTTGCATCCCAATAATCAAATATCCTAAAACTGTTCTCATAGCTCTAATATGGGCTGTTTTCTAATCTTTAGAATCTCTTTATTTCCACGTCCCTGGGAAGCTTCCATTTCTACACTTTTCCTCTTACAGCACTGGTTATCCCACTGACAATGCAGTTCAGTAGCATTTTCCCCTCTGTTATATCCATTTCAACCTTAGCAAGATCCATCACCTTGTTCCTGGCAGACAGCAGAAAGTTCAATTTCCTGAATCAGTTCTAGGCTCAGACTGCAAATTTTTCCTAACATGCAGGTTTTGTTAATGCAGATTTGACTCCTTCTGATGTGGATGTGAATTTCTGGTCTTTTGCCTTCTGTTCTTTTACTATATAATTCTGTCTTCCGTTCTTTTGTAACTCAGTATTGCTCTTCTTGGCTCTCTTTTACTACCATTGATAGACTTTTTTCTTTTGTGGAATAGAGTTTTGTTTTATTTCATTTTTTAAATTTAGTTACTGAGATATTGGGTTTGTGTTCCTGATATTTTTTTTCCTTTTCTTTTCTTTTTGCTTCCCTGTTCATGGTACTATTTTCCTTTTTAACTGAAACATTTAACAAAAATAGCATGGTCTTATGTGATAGTAAAAGATGGCAAAGAGGCTAGCTGTTGTTGATGACATTCTACTAACATACCAATAAAGTACATAACTCAGTTTCCTTGTAAACAGCAGAAATTTTAGGAAAATCTCTCACCTAAGCTAGTTGTAACTGTACTTTGTAGAAGTTAATATTACACAGTGCAAATCAGTTCAAAGTCAGACAATGAATCCTTTCCCAGTTCCTTGGATTAGGTCTACAGAGTAGCCAAAAAGCAGGAGACTCTAGAGTCTCTTTTCACTAACCTTTGTCCCCAAAAGCTCTCTGCCAGTCCTGTTGTCTCAGGCTCAAGTGCCCAGGACTTGCACCAGCAATGCTCTGGCATCCTCTTGTCAGATGCTTCTCGCAGCTCCTTCGTAGCCACAAATGTTATTTACTGGCAAAATGGGTTCCATCTACATGAAAGTTCCATCTTTATTTTTGGAAAAAACATAATGTGCAAGGAGTGGAGGTTGTTGATGTGTCTCCTATTTGATTATATTTCCATCCTGTTGTGTACTTAGCCAACCTACTTCGGGATTTTTCACTCCACTCTTTACTTTATTTCACTACTGCTTACCTGTCCATCCCTTTACTCTTTCCAAAAACATTTTTGAGGCAGGTCAATAAATTTGGGGATGGGAGATCATTCTGAAATGCTTAATGTGTTCTGCTGTCTACTGGGATGGAGCCAGACAACCCAGAATGGCATTCTTTTTCCAGTTTAGGGAAACCTAAAAATAAATGTCTTGTTGTAGGAGTAGACTCATAGGAAATATTTCACATCTCTGTGTCTCTGAAAATATAAACTTCTGCACTTTCTCAGTTTCATTTTGTTTTTCAGTCAGAATTCCTGACTCTTTTATTTAGGAAACAACTGTGAAGCAGTTTCAGATTGACAACTGTGAGTCAATTACAAATAATTTGTAAAAGTATCAGGTTTTATTCAAAGCTTTTAGTTGGACCATCCCATTATCAGAGATGAAAACAGACTGAAAAACATGCTGTTCCTCAGACTTCTCTGCAGTGGCCTTCTGTAGGTGCTAGATGATTGCATAAGCCAAAAGACATCACTTTGATTTGTGATTGGCCTTTTCTTACTGCTGAAGGAAGTTTTCCTCCTCTTTTTACCTCAGTTTCCCCTATCTGTGATCCAGTGCTGATCACAGTGTTAATTACAGAATTAAAGCTATTGACAATTCATGGCAATTACTGAGTTCTTCTAGTGTCAGCACAGAATCTGGTGGTAAGATTCTTTTTCTTTGGTTTTCCTCAACTATAAGGATAAGACCAGGGGGAACACTCTAGGTTTTTGTCAACCTTTTGAGAAGTCTGTTTTGTATGAGCAAATAGCGAAATATTTACTTAATAGGTCGGTATTCCTCAATACAGCATCTCTCTGAATTCACACTAGCACATCCTATGGCTTTGACAGATCAGGATTCCTGACTCTGAGTTCTTGACTTCTAAGAAAAAAAATCTCAGAGTATCTTACAGTCCCACAGAATGTGACATATTCTAGATCAAGGTGTACTGTTTGAAGGAAACACATTTTTTCAGCTGCTCATCATCAGTTTACATTGTCAGCCTCATTTCCCAGCAGTTGGTGGGATCACTTGTTCATTCTTGTTCTGAAAAGAAACCATCTCTGCAAAACTGCTTTAAATAATAAGAAAAGTGTTATCACTGTCTTTGTGGAGAGAAGGTAAATAGCACATACTACAGTAATATTTTTTAATGGAAAACATGCAACAGCATTTAAACCAAAGGAATGATGTAGAAAGTTATAACGCAGAAGACTTTAAGTTGAAGGTTTATGTTCCTGTTTGCAAGCATACATAGGTCTCATGACATGTTATTTCTATGGCCACCTGTTACATTCTCACGGAGTACTCAGTTATACAGAAATCTTATTTTCCAAAGTGGTTTTAATAGAACACAATTACTATATTCATCAATAGCTATCTTCTTCAAAAGGACTGAACTGTTAAAATATAAGGTCCTTGAAAATTATGTCTGTGTCATTTACAGTTTTGAGCAATGAAGAAAATAAATTTTTTTGTATTGTAGTTAAATGAAATCTGTTCCATGCACATAAGAAACAGCAATAAGCTATTCAGGGCATTTGATTTTTTTTTAACTGTTGTTTGATTTGAACAGCCACACCTTAAAAAAATAAGTTGTCAAAGAATAGTTTGGCACAAATAATCTTAAAATCATGGACAACTCTCTGCTATGTAACAGAGGCACATTTGAAAAGGAAATTATAATTATTCTCCTTTTACAAGCTAGACAGTTGTATTTCTGAAACACCAGGACTTTTAAGTGGGAGCTAAATTAATCTTTATTAATCCTTATTATCATGATTGCATAATGTCTGGATTTAAATGTCTGATGTACAGCTCTCTTTCCTGCTTCTCTGGCAATCAGAAGTGTGAAAATAAACCTTACACTTTAAAAGAAACATTTCATTTGAAAAAAAAATAGATATAATAATCTGTACTATTAAAAAAAAAAAAAGAGTTTTACTTCACACAAGAATAAATATACAGCATGTCAGAGTTTCAGACTTGCTATTTTATGTTAAAATATGCACTGCTACATGTCAGAGCTGTGAAAATGGGAGGTAAAACAAGAAGGCAGTTGGCCAAATAGGTATAGCAAGATTTTTTTTCCATTAAGATTTTTATTTTTTGAGAGTATTGCTCCTACAATTTAATTACAGCATTTAAAACACCCTCTAAAATGGTCTCTGTGTGCCCTACTGAAACTTCAAACTACCCTAATTAATGATTAGATCAGAGTCAAAAAACAAAAACAGGTTTGAGTTTGGGTCTTCTTGTGCTTTTTACAAGCTCATACGCTGCAGAAATGAGCCATAATTCAAATAACCACTTTCAAACAACAGACACAGTGTATAATGCCATTTAAAATAATTTCTGCAGACACATCGTTAGTTTAGAGTTAGATTTACATTAACTTTACTATTGCAAATCTAATCGTTGTGGAGTAGAGGGGTTCTAACTTTGTTGCAAACACGTTCTGCCTAAATAAGCTTAAAAGGAGTGTTCAGCTGGAATACCTTTCTTACTTAAGTGTATTAATTCTCAGCAATGAATACAAAGTTCAGGCTTAAAAAATACTGCCAGAAGAATATTTTCCCAAGCTCTATTTGGACTCTAAAAGTAATATTAAAAGTTAATTAAAATTATTATGGTTTAAATTCCATTTGGTATTATAGGGTTAATACATTGAATAATTAAAGTGTATTTCTCTCACTCTAAAGTTGTTTGTTCGGTTTTTTGTTTGTTTTAGTTTGTGATGTTGTATGAAGTCAATTCAAACTGTAGCTTCACACTGTATGGATGCAATAGTAGAGTTTAAATAACTGAAGCCATATTTCCAGAGAAAAATTGACTACTGACTCCTATTAGACAAGTAAGTTGATACAACATTTTCACTAATTCAAGTACAATGTGCTTTGAAAAATGTATATTTACTGTTTAAATGTAATACAGACCTTGTACAAATGTCTTTTACAGCCTTTTATGTCTCCAGTGGCTCATTCGTGATCAATAAATGTTTAAATTTCTCTAATAAGTAGCTGCTTCTTAAGGATTGACACAATGTGTTGGGCAAGACTAACTACATCTACACTGACATAACAAGCCGTTCTTGAGAACAACTGCCATAACAATAATCTATCTTAGATTACATGCAAACTAGCTTAATTTCTATGGCCTCCATGTTGCACCTCCAATGCACTGTTGAGCAGGGACAGCCTTGACAATGGGTACATCACTGTCTTTACTGTAAGTCACAGGAATTCACTCCAGCATTTACAACACTACACATGACCTATGAGATCTTCTCAGCATCGACTTACATATCAGTATACAACACAGTGCACCCCGTAGCCTTTGTAGAGACAGAGTCTTTAAAGCTTTACTCAGTCTCATATTATACAGTTTTGAAACATACAGTAGGAGAAAGAGTCCTCACAGAGACCAAGATCTTCTGATTGAAAAGTCAGGAAGCATGTTTCTTTCTTGCTGAAACAAATGCCCATTATTTCTTGTCCTATATGTAGGGGGAAAAAAATCTTAAATATATTTATTTATTGCTGAAACCTTATACACACTTGGAGGGTTTTGTTGCATTTCCTTTCAAGCCATATAACAGCCCTGGTAAACTCTTGATCCTAAAATGAAGCATTTCAACTAAAACACTGTTGTCATTCCAACTCTCAGTATCATGGTTTGTCCATTCCTACTGTAACACTTAGAAATGTTTCTTCTGTGTTCTACTTCTCACCTTTGAGTTTAGCCTTCTTCATAACCCAGTAGACCTAAGTGAATTCCTCTTAAGAATAGTTTAAGAAGATAATACTTACTAGCAGTTTGTTATAACCTTCTGAGAGGCTGAGAAGAGGTATTCTCCTCTGAGTGATTCTAGTTATCCTGCAAGTAGAGCCAAACCAACCAGCTTGAACCATTTCGTTTAAACCATTCTCAGGGGACTAAAAATACATATGAAGTCAGATGCCTCATATCTTCTGAACGGAAATCAACAACTTGAAATACTGACTTTTTAAGCTGTTTCTGGGGTGTAGCTGATGATGTAAATCCGTTTTAGTGTGAAGGCAAACAGGCTAGATTAAACAAAGTCCACAGATGTTTTACACCAGTCTGGTCTGACTTTGTCATGAGATTTTAGAGATATTCTATTCATAGCAATCTGGTCTAGAGTGGAAGGTGTCCCTGCCTATGGCAGGGGTGGTGGAATCACATGGTCTTTAAGATCCCTTCCAACCAGACGATTCCATGATTCTATGAATCTATTCTATGACTAAAAGTATTCGTGCAGTGATTACGTAGGTTCTCAGTCAAGAAACTAAAACTAGCAAAAGACCACTGAATTTTATGCCCTTCAACATGAAGTAGCATGTTCAATATTAAGAGTAGGGTTTTGGTTTACATTTTGCCTGCTCCAGCTTCCACCTACTGTGTTTTGGGTTTAGTACACACCAGAGTGACCAACATGTTTGTGCAAAATATGTTAGAATATTAATGCAGACTCTCAACTGAATTCCAGTGATAACTGAGCCATAGCTTTAGTTGTCTTTCCTTTAAAAAAAAACTTTAAAACTCGTTTTTTCAAGTACACCTCATATGAGTTGCTCTATATCACTGATCATTCATATTACTTTCTTCTTGACTTTCTGTCATTCTTTAAAAGTGATACCCAGAAGTCAACACATTACAGAAGCTAAAACTTTCTTAGTAGACTAGAAAATTTTCCATACTTCTGTGTATGATTGCATAAGACATGTGAACAATTGTGTATACCTTTTATTTTACATTTTTTTACCCAAGAATCTGACATTTCCAGCTCATTTTCATTTTGTCGGGATGTCATTCACAAGATTTTACCTTGGAAAATAGTAATGCTTGTTTGAAGCACAATGGATAATCCCAGATGTCATGAAGAGAAGAAAACAAAACAAAGCAAAAGTAAACAGGTGAATTTTATTAAAATATCATCACATTTCTTTCTCACATTTTTACCTCTTCAAGACTCCGAAGTCACTATATTCCCAAAGTTAAGATTATTTCAGGCTTTCATCTGTTTTACTAATTGAGGCTACCTTTGTTTGATGCATATGTACAGCATACTCAGTTAAAAAGTTTGCTTAGACACACATCAGAAGATTCACAGGTGTGGAAGAAGTGATTCATTGTAAGGAATACAAGAGTTTCTTTTCTATTACTGAATGCAATACAACCTTAATTCATTATTATGAATTCATTATTATGAACTTTCAAAGAGAACTAATATTCTGAAATACTCAATTATTTGAGCATGAGAAAAAAAAAAAAAGAATTAATGTCAGTAAATATCTTCAGAGTTTGGGTCCAAAATTTGGAAGAAAATTTGGGTACTAGACCTTAAATACTACTAGCTTTAGTAACTTAAAAAAAAAAAAAAAAAAAAAAAGCTCCCGTAGGTCACTTTGCACCTTCTCCTTGGCTGAACTGCATTCTCTTCCTGCAGCTACGATATCATGTTACATATTTGGAAACTTGACATATGTCACACTGAGGACAAGAAGATTAAAGTGCTTTCCTTTTCCACTATTTTCCTGACAATTAATCCTATACTGCCTCAAGACATAGAATGTGCAGCTTGCTTAATAATGCTCTTTGAACTTTGCAATGATTGATCTATTGCAATTAAACTTTGAACTCTGAATATTACTAGGTCATCTTATTGTTGGTGCTAGTAGACCTGTGAGTCCTCTTTAAAATGAAATGCTATGGTTAAGTGACTGATCCAAGAGAGGACAAAAAACATATAATCTAAATGACCAACCATGTCCTCCCTTGCAGGAGGAAATAAAAACCTGGAAAAAAAACACTAACATTGAAATTTGAATATATTTCTAATTCAAACATTGACTTGTGTATTTACCATTACTAACTAGGTCCACTACTCCAGTATAACATTTCAAAATAAAATAAAGTGCTGTGCTAGAAGCCAGAGGTCTTAGGAGCTTTGAAGAGACCATTTTCTTAAAAATACCATGTTACTGACACCAAAATTTCCCCCTCATATCAAAGCTCTCAAGTCCAATTGAGACAAAAAAACCTTGCCCTTGCAGTAACATTAATTTCCTTAGTAGTTTGGATCCTCAGGTGACATGTGGCAGAGAGAAATTCAAGCTTCTCTTCAGCATCAGGTAGACCAAGGAAAATAATGTCTTTCACATCTCTCTGAGTCCTCTGAACATGGAAACTTGGTGGATATCTCTAGTGCAATACACACTTCTTTAACCATTAACTTCAGCTTTGAATTGTTCTCAGTATTTGAATAACAGGAACTTTCAAGGTTTCTTATTAAATAGAACGATCACATTTTACCTTTTGCTGTCTCAGCAGGAAGCCACACCATTCTTATTTTTTTCCTGTTTAGATTAATGACAAAAGCTTAGAGAGTTTGGATAGCTTCTTCTGAACTGTGGGCTGAACTATGTGTTGCACAGTGATTATAAAATATAGAAAAAGGGCTCTGACTTATTTTTTGCTCTAAGTACTTAGAAGTTTAAATATTATTCCAAATTATTCAGGTATGGATCCAGGTGTGGAAGAAAGAACTGGCATTTTTACCATTGTAGATTTTCCTAAAATATTTCCAGAATGTCATGTCTTCAGACAAGCCTATTTAAAGATGAGAATAGACAAATAATCCAGCAAAGGCAATAGAATATTTTAAAGTCTTGAATGTGAAATAAGACTTGATGTTGAATAGACATAAAGAATTAAATATAAAATACATAGGTAGAGATAGATAGAGACATTATAGAGAAGAATATAAAAACTGCTTCTAGAAGGTTTCTTTTAAACAAGAATATAAACTGTTCCTTAAGGTGTTAATCTATCACGGTGTTATGTGTAGTTAGAATTCCACATCATCAAATTCATGAACAGTTACATTGCTTCCTTCAGTTTCTTCTAGCAGCCTATGCCATCTTCTGTTCCCCTTAATTTTAGACATCTAAAAACAAGACAGACAAAAAATGTCAGTTTTCGTATTTATTTTCCAGTATTTGAATAAGAATAAAGAGCAAAATATCCACAGAAACTCTTTGAACCTTTACCACCTGCAGACTTCCACAGATGTCTAAAACTCTACTTTGTAAAACACACCACAAAGAGACAGGGAAAACTTATAAAAGAAGAAAAAAAATAGTGCTTCCTGAACTTTGCAGTATACTTTCCTTTTTCCACTCAGAGAAGATAAACCATTAGTTTTCACCAAAGCCACAAAATATAATTTTCTTTACACAGGTCCAAAAATGGGAAGGCAATGCAACTTATCTTAATGATTTACGAAATCCAAAGGTTGTGCCTCCCCACTTTCTTTCCAAAACATGACTGTACAGAGGATATACCAAAAGTGTACACAATCTGCACATTGTTGTTATATGCTTTGCTTCATAAAACAATCCCTAGTTCTTCCTGATTGGCTCTTCTATGAAAAAGCATAACCGTGAACAGTTGCTGCCATGCTGTTTCATGTAACCTTGTCCTGGTTGCTGCTTTTCAAGGGGTCCCCTCTGCGCTGGGCCCCTCAGGATAGTTTGGATGAGCTGCTTCAAAAATGACTGTCAGCTTTCACTTTGCACTACAAGACATGAGAGGAGCTATGCAGCCTCAGGTAGAAGAATCGTATTCTTATAGAACCGATTCACAAGGAGAAAAAAAATAACAAAACCTTAATGATTTCTCCTATATCATAGATTGGGAATGAAACAGGGGAAAACAAACAAACAAAGAAACAAAACCCTCCAAACAATTAGAAACATAAACACATCACTGACTGAGGAAAGCCTTAGATGCTACCATCATAGTAAAAGATGTAATTGCTGAGGAGACAGAAAATAATCATACAGATATGAAATTCTGGCTTTCCAATGACAGTGGAAGAAGAAATTAATCATGGCACCATTTGTTATACACTTCCTCAGTGTATAAATACCATAGAGCCTTTTTTCTTTAACCACAACAAATGCAGTTTATAGACATCTAGTACGAGCCAGTTGATTTTTCATTTTGTTCATTTAGTTTTCCCAAAGGTAAACTTGTCCTGTTGACAGTGTTTTGTTATCCATATAGGTTATATGAACTTCTATGAGACTGGGGCATCTCTAGATGATTTAAAACTTGAAGGTGTCTTTCTAAATGAATGGTTTTCTTGAATGAATTCAAGATCACATTACGCAAAAATTAAGAGCAGGCTAGTGGATTCTAGAGAGTATGTTCAAAGGTTTATTTGGAAGAGTAGAGTTGATCCTCAGCTTCTGAAGATAATTCTATTTGGTGGAGATTAACAGACAGGAAGAAGAAATTAAAAATCAACTCTAGACTTCTGGGGTAAATTCACAGAGACTGACCTACTCACAAACTTGAGTCATGAGGTCATTGGAGAAAATGAGTAAGTATATTCTTGCTTAAGAAAATTCACAGGAGAGTGCAACAAGATCATCCAATTTCCTATACTGTTCCACTTTAACCACAGCATTTTTTCCTACATTTTATGCACAATAGTGAGGAAACATTAAGGAAATCAGAAATCTTACGAAACTTACATACTAGCTTTCCAAGACAAACCTTTACTTCCAAAAATATACAACATTTAGTATGCCTATAGTGAAAGTTTTAATTATTTAAGATATTTTTAAATCTCTCCCCAATGTATTTAATGATTTTCCCGTTTACTATTAAAAAAAAATTAAAAATCACACTTACTAATTCTTTATTAAAGATTCTTTTCAAGCATATCCCATGGATAATATATTTTAATAATAATCAAGTGCCATTCTCAAAATGAAAATATTCCTTGTAGTACCAGAGAGGCATAGTTTTAATGTCTTTGGGGGTATTTTTCTGTATTTCAGTTCCAACTTATTAAACTTTACCTACATACCCAATGTTCTTAGACCTGGCACTCGTCATGTTAGCCAGCTAAGACTGGCTAACACATCATTGCTTGTTCCAAAATGATTTGAGATTGAAAGCTCCTTTCATCTTTCTTCCCTTGTGCGCTGACTCACCTTCCACCTTTACAAGAGATATGTTATTATCTTGTTCAGTTGACTTTACCGCATCAGCTCTGACAGGAAGATAAAGTTTCCAGTTCCATAGTACATGTCGTTTCTCAAGAAATTTTGTCTGACAGGAACATAAATATGAATTATTTTTTTAAAACCTCCTGCCATAGTGAAAGGAGTTTTTAGGAACTGAAGATACTTTTTTTTCCAGGGTTGAGGAAAGGCTTTAATTTTCCAAAGTGATTTTAATCAGTGAAAAATTACACTGAACAATGACAAGCAGTTGTAAAACTACTATACACAGGCTGATAACAAAGATGAGGATAAGGGAGTTTTGAATATTAAATCTAGTGCAGAATGCAGACAACCTACACACTAAAGGAAGGGTAGGTCTTTACGTGACTAATACATTCACTTGTCTACTGATGCTCAAGTAATTTGCACTACTGTCAAATTTTGCAAAAGCAAACTTGATGTTAAAAAAAAATTCCCCTACTTTACACAAAGTTTTATATCAGTTGGTTTCTCTGTGAGTTACTAGTATCATGTTTTCTCTGTCCTGACACAATTAAGAGTGCAACTAAACATGTAGAGGAGAGGATCTTATGTTTCCTGTGACTAGTGTTATAGAAAACAATTTTCAAAGAATAGTATTATCTTCTCGGTTTGAGAGGGCTTCAGTAGCCAGTTCTGGTAGAAACATATTTCAAGTATCGACAAAGATATTCTATATTTAGGTGGACGTTGGGTAGTTAAGGAATATCATCCTAGATCAAGGTCAAATATCCAGTGCATAGACCTCCCACACAGACTCACATCACTCTTTTTTTCTTTTTTTTTCATAGAAGTAAAGAAATGCCTTTTCTGCTAGCGATAAACACTGGGTTTTATTTTCAGCTCTCTGTGACCACAACAGCTTGACATAAATTAGAACTGACCTCCATGTGTTCCAGTGGGATAGCTATGAACAGGAATGTGCAAAGACATACTTTAAAACCATTTAAAACCATTTACATTAAAATTACTATGACTATATTCTCTGTAACTTGGATAATGCCAAGGTTTTAGTTCCTTGCTCTGAAAGGCTAGGAAGACAGGGTAGTCCAGTATAGATTAATTCTCCTTTTGTATATATTGTTCCATAAAATGTAGATGAAGAGGATATTTTTATGTTTGACTAAGTAGTTACCACAAATAACTATAAATAAGCACATCCTACTTGATCCTGAGTGGAAAAAACAAACCAAGAGAGAAAAACCTTGATAGTTCAGCAAGACAAATGGAAATGCAACTGTGTCACTGAGGACTGAGAGGCAGAAGTGCTGAAACATAAGCCCAAGCTGGTTCTTCCAAATATCCAGTGAAATATAACGAAAACCTCACATTTGTGGTTCCCTGGACTTGAGATTTGCCTTTGATAGGTCTGCCTGAGAGCCAGACCTTTGCATCACCAGCTGGCTGTAGTCCACCTGGATGCTCAATTCAACCCAGCTGTGGTCAACAGTCTGTCACACCATCAGACTCTGAAGCCAGAGCCCTGAACACTTTCACAGCTCATTTTTACCAGGACTCCTAGCACACGTGGGTTCCCTGCTGCTGAAAAACAACTAAAACTGTTACGTCTCTGCAGCAGTCCTCATTGTAGAACTGTCTGGTGGCATAAATCCTGAAAATGCACAGACATGCTCTAAGAAATTAATGGTTTTGTGGGTTTTGCTTCTTTGAATTACTGTTTCACTGTCTGAGGATATTCTGATTCGCAGAAAGAATTGCAAAGAAAATGTCTTGGCTAACTTTGGATAGAAATTCTGTAATAAAATCAAAGATAACAAAGATGACAGGAATATAATTTGTGATTTCTTTTTCAAGAAATATAATAATAAAAAGCTTAATTAAAATATACACTCAACAACTGTACTGCCAAACTTACACCTTTTAACTTTGTTTTTTATCTTTTGTCTAAAAATTCAGAAAGTTCTGCTAGCTGTCAGTGCCTGGATGTTCAGGGTGCTTTGCATATTCCAACTTGGTAACTTTCAGAGACATCTAGTTTACAGCAAAAATATTGACTCAAATTTTGTTGATATTTCATCACTGACAATTTGATGACACGTCAATCCGTTAGTTGCCATTTTCAACATTGGTAGTAGTTTCTGTGCTACCTGTAGCAAGCAGTAGTATTAATGAGTATTAATATTTCCTAAAAAAAATTCATGGATGACAATAAAATAGGCACAAAAAAAATTCAAAAAACATTAATGAATAGCATGATTGCCTATGGTAACTGTTTATTGTAAGGACAAAAATTACAAAGATTACTTCCTCTTTGGAGAATACTGTATGTAAATTTAGATACTGTTCAATTAAATGCCTAATAAAAATATGCTAAATAATATTCTTTTTACTCTTTATATATAGGTAGATAGACTTCTCATTTAAAATATGTTTACTGACAAGATATAAAATGCTACAGTTATGCAACTAGCCTTCTATTAAACCAAGAGATTTTGCCTCCTGAGATTACTGAAGGTTTGGCTTCATCTCCAGACCCTAATTGTCACGTTAAACAGGTATAACATATAAAAACAATTATTTCTATAAAGACTTTACTAGTTACAGTATGTGGTATTCTAATCAGCAAAATAGCCTCTTTCAAAGTGTAAATTCCTCCAGATGCGGTTAGCACAACTAGTGTCAGATGTGTTGTTCCTAACTAATATTTTACCTTATACTGATATACTTTACACAGATTCTCATGGCAACGGAGAGGGAAATGTATGCAATTTTCAAATAGAGTGAATGATTATCTTTGTATGGAATAATTTGCTCTGGGAATATACTTGTTTCTTTCTATTAACTAAAGAAAGAACAGACAAGATTCTTCATTTTCAAATGGCTGAAGTTAGGTGATATATATCTTGCCCTTATATTCTTAGCTTCCTCCAGGCTTACTGTCTCAGAAAAGCTCATCATTTAATAAAGTGCAATACTAGCCAGCCATCTAAACGAGTCAGACTATACTATGGAATCTCAACAGCAGTCTATTTCTGATGCACGTTGAAATATTAAACAAGTAATCTAACAGGTTGGTAGGTTGGATTTGTTGTTGTTTTGGTTTTTTTTTTTTTTCAAATCTCCTAATCCAAAACATGAGGAGTATGATATATACAGAAAGTAAGGAGAAAATACTTCTGAAACTCCACAAGGTCTGAATTTTCAAAATTCATCTGTTCTTTCTGAAACATTTTACTACACCATTTTTATTTTCAAATGTGAGGGAGTACTGCAAATGTGCATTAAAAACACCCAAGTATTCAATAAGAAAATTATTCAAAATAATATGTAGGAACTTTCAATGATGAGAAGAAAGATATATATTTTAATTGCCATTACCTGCCAACAGAGCAGTAGACCGTATTACCTGATAAAAAATTAGAAAGCACCAGTCAGAAAACAGAAACAGAGGTCTTCACTTAACATGATCTTTGCCTAATGTGGCTGGATTATCTGAAGGACATGGAGGGAAAGGACTAGTATTTTAGCTTCTCAAAAATCTGCCTGCATTCCTACCACCAATCTGAAGCCCAGTGCCATATATTTCCTTTTTTCAACATTCATTTTGCAGTTGTTCTTTCCTTATCCAATATTTCTGTTCACTTCTTAATATAATTCTCCAAACACTCTCCACTGTCTTCCTATACTTGATCTCCCACACCAGATCCTCACTCAGACTTTGTACTACATACATTATCCTAACTCTGGTTCCTCCCTTCTCTGTATTCAAACCACCTTATGCTTCTTGAACTCTGCAGGTAACAAAAGGTTCAAGTAATACAATTTCCTTCCCTTGTTTTCAACCATTGTATGCTACTTATCTAGAAGCAGCTGGGAATAGTCAGAGAAAATCCAACTCACCTCGTTTAAGTCTTTGGAGTTTTTTGATGTGAAAGTCTAAGAAGTCTCCAGCAAACACCAGGAAACTCATTTTTCAGCAGCTTCTTATTTGGCCAATATTTTGTGGATTTTGATAAAAGCATTAAAACATGTTCCCAATGTGAAAATAATAATTAGAAAGTGTTAAATTCCTACTTTCCAGTATAGGAGTTCTAGAATTGCTCAATGGAAAAGTCAGGAATCTCTTTTTGGTACTGATTTTTCTAATAGACATAAATTATTTTTTTCTAACTCTATGTGGCCAGCAGGTTGAGGGAGGGGATTCTGCCCCTCTGCTCCACTCTAGTGAGACCCCCCCTGCAGTACTGCCTTCAGGTCTGGGGTCCTCAGCACAAGAAGGACATGGACTTGTTGGAGCGAGTCCAGAGGAGGCCACAAAGATGATCTGAGGGCTGGAGCACCTCTGCTGTGAGGACAGGCTGAGAGAGCTGGGGTTGTTCAGCCTGGAGAAGAGAAGGCTCTGGGGAGACCTTATTGTGGCCTTTCAATACTTAAATAGGGCTTATAAGAAAGATGGGCATAAACTTTGTAGTAGGACCTGTTGAGATAGCACAAGGGGTGATGGTTGTAAACTAAAAGAGAATAGATTTAGACTAGATACAAGGAAGAAATTTTTTTACAGTGAAGGTGGTGAAACACTGGCACAGGTTGCCCAGAGAGGTGGTAGACGCCCCATCCCTGGAAACATTCAAGGTCAGACTGGATGGGGCTCTGAGCAACCTGAACGAGTTGGAGATGGCCCTGTCCATGGCAGGGGGTTTGGACTAGATGACCTTTAAAGGTCTCTTCCAATCCAAACCATTCTATGATTCTATGATTCTATTTCTGAAAGTAGAAGAATTTGAGTTTGTTCTGCTTTGGCTTTTTTAATAGATCCTATAGTAGACACTAAGCAACTATTGTTTAAATAAAAAATCTCAGACAGAGAGACTGTAAAGAATACAAGGCCATATTTTAAGAATCAGCACACATTGCAAATTAACAAGAAAATTTACCTCACTTACAGAGACAGAATTAACTACTTTGGCCTCCTACTGATACATGTATGTAAAAAAAAAAAAAAAGAAAAAAAAAAGCACAACTGTAAAAACCCACTTTTTTTAGTGTAAAACTTTCCAATAATTCTTAGAGTAATTCTGTTCTTCAGTTAATTCCTAGTATTTCAGGAAATGCTAATTAAACAATTTTAATCACAAAGTCATGCCACTTCAGATTTTTGAAACACTTATAAGAGATTGCCAATTTTTTTTTTCATTGAACCAACCAGCATAATCAAAACTAACACATGAAATCACTCCATCTTAATTTCAAATATTTAATCAGAATAATGTGTGTCTTGGGGAAAACAGATGCACTCCTATCTGTAGAATGTGTCTCCAAATCCATGAAAAACCAATTAGACTGAATGCAGTACATGCTGCATACAAAGTAGCAAACTTTCCACAAATCTTATTGTTGCAATACTTACAAATTTAGTATACATTCATCCAGGTTCAGTTCCTGCATCTGTGCATCTGTTGTACAGTAGCAATATCCATTAATGAGATATTTGATACACTGATAGCAAAATTCCATTTCTCCGTATTTCTGACAAAGTATTAATCCTCTCTAAAACAGGTACTTTCTTTCCCTTATATAAAAGTGATTATTGTTCCCATGTTTAATTAATATAACTAATACTGTCTCCTAGGTGAAAGATTAATTACTTGGCTGTGATCCATAGGAATGGAACTGCAACTAAATTACCTAGGTGGCATATCAACCTCTTCTTTTCTTACGTCATGACATACTACTATTTAAGAGTGGAAATAAAGAATTATTAATTTTCCTGTAAATTGCCATACTCATATCTTGGGAATAGCATCAATAATCCAATCAATGGAAGATTATTAACCTGCAATAAATGTTTTCTGTCATCAACAATCTTTGTCTTTAATGCCTTCTTCGTTTCAGTGCTCATTAATTATATTTAGGTCAACTGCACTTGTGCTAGCCTTCCAGAACAGAAAGTATTATCTTTTGTTTCAAGTGGATAGTGAAAGGAATAGATCTGCAACTAATTAAAGCAAAATTATGAGTACTGTTTCTAAAGAAGATTATGCATTTCTGTAACACTATTTTTTCCAATTACACTATGCATGGTAGGGTCCATTAAGAATAAATGCAGGTAAAGGCAGTTTGCACTCTTGTAATTAAGGAGAGTTTGACCACTTCTCATATACCAAAGAAACAAATTATTGGGGGAGGAGGGAGTCGGTTTGGTTTTGGTTTGTTTTTTGTTTTTTTTTTTTTTTGGGGGGGGGGGGGAGATAGGTAGTGTCTTTTCCCATTGCAGCAGTGTGAAATATTCTATTTTGCATAGTGTATCAACAAACTGTCCTGACATGCCTACCAAATATTTACAAGAGCAAAAATATTGAAACCACACATGTGTAAAACAGCTAACAGAATCACCGTATTATCTGATTCACCTTATCTGTGATCACTGTTGACTTGTTATGTCAATTCACTAACATGAGTATTGAGCTAAATTGACTTTTATTTTAAGACAGAGTGTCATTACACAAAATCTTGTGCACTTTTATATATGATAGCATGCTTTCCATCTAACCTTTCCTATCTCTGTAAAATAACTCTCTAAATATACCTTCAATGTCAATAAGATCGGTTTATAAGCTGTTTTGTCTTGTAATCATAGCAACCTTGTCATCATCCTCTCTTTTGTATCAGAAACACTAAACTCCTCCATTTTCTGTTTGACATATTGTTATAGTTCCCCTACAGTAAATGCAATTCTACTGATTATGAGACCTCCAAAATTTCAAGTTATTGTTCACTTGCAAACCACTGCTCCCTTACACTTTTCTGTTTTGCTTTGTTTACTGGTAAAGTCTGATTATTAGAAGGCAGGGAGCCTATTTACAAGGTAAAATGGTTTGGGTTTGGTTTAAATATCACATTTCAGTTTAAATATTAGATCAATTTTTTTAATATGGTCTCTTGTAAGAGTCATAAACAGTAGCTACATTCCCTTTTCTAGGCAGATTGTACCTTCATTGCATACACTTGAAAATTAACTTCTTCACAATGTTGACTTTATTAACATCTTGGCCACCAAAATAAAAATTGGTGTAATCTCCTCTCGTGGCCCACCTCTCTTTGTTGCACCTATCCACCTTTCTGATCTCATTGTTTTTGAAAGAAATATTTCACTCCTTCTGAAACCCTGGAATTAGTAACATATAGCAAGCACCACGTGTCAGAAGAAATTATTCTACTCTTTTAAAAATAGTTCAAGCATCAGAAAGCAAAAGAATAAAAAGAAAAGGTGGGATATCAGGCTATTGGGTAATGTCTTAGGTTTTTATCATCCAAATACTAATGGGCAAAGAAATCATATATTACTTCTGTGTTTCAGTGTTTGCACTTGTAGGTTTTGCCCTCATATTACACTTCTAACTTCTACTAGCATGAGCAGCTCAATGATGGTTGAAAGACAGATTCTTTTTCTCTATAGTATTTTTCTTTGAAGACTTAAGTAATCAGAGAATGGAATGCTTTTGATATAATCATGTAGCAATTAGTTAAATGTATCTGCAGTTCTAAGAGTAAATGTTCTTTTTTCTAATGCTAAAAGAAAGAAAAAAAATTCACTTTTTTTTTTCCTTAACTGACTTCAAAAACTGACCTCTTAAAAATGCGTGATAAGGATTAATTAGCCTGTAGCAAGAGAGTATGAGTTTGGGAGAGAGATTGAATGGCTGATATCTTGTATAGCATGCCCAGTAACTGAAGGGATTGGAAGAGTATGTGTTTTAGCTGTTACAAATTGTACATATGCTAAGAGTAATACAGTTAAGTGACACTTGTACTTAACCAATTTCAACACTAACTGATCTGGATCATGACACATCTTTTTATTACATAAAAAACTGTAGTCTTCTTGTGGGACAACTATTTAAAGAATTAGCTATAGCTTCAAAAGTGACATTGTATACTCTTAATATGGTCCACATTTCTAATATAAAAATATTATCATTGAAATCCATCACAGAAAGGAATTAAAATATACAAAGACTAATTAGTTTATACGGGTTTATATGATGAAATAATTTTAATGACCCCCTAGAAGTCTAAAACTCGTTCTGGTTCTGCAGAGTGCTTAGACACATCTAAATTTATGTGTGAAAATAGTTTATCTGACATTAGTTCATAAAACACAGTTGTGTAGAGTGGGAAGCAAGAGGGAAAGTAGCCCAAGATAAACAATCTGTTACATGTTTAGTTTGTAAAAAAGGCAGAAAGGCGTTACTCTATATACAGAGCATAGAAATATGTGAACAACTATCTCTTCAAATCCAAACAAATCCAACTCAGAGTTAAAGTTTGTAAGTGCATTCAGAAATTTCACATACCTTATTTAGAGATAGCATTTTTAGTAAGCTATCTCTAAGTCAGATTTGCTAGGTGATTTCACTAGATAGCTACTTGGTATTCTTGATTTGTCTTCAGAAATCACTGTTTACAATCAGGAAAACATTATGCTAGTAGACAGATTGATCAGTCACTTTAAACTAATTAAAATTCAAAAATAAAATAGAAACACTCCAGGAGACAACACAGTGTGTAAGTCCCTACCATGAGAGTAAGAGGCAAAGCCAAATAACAAAAAAATGCCTCTCTATACATAAGAACAGATATTCAACACAAAGCGTTTCAGCAAGCAAGAAATGGAGATTACAACCACATGTACTACTTCAAGTCCTTTTGCAGAATTATACTATGCTCATTCGAATTTTTTCCATGGTTTTTTATATACTATGACTTTCATATGTATTCATATGTGTGTGGTGGTAGTTACGAAGGCAAAGGTTAAGCTTTCCTTCAGGGAGCTTAAAACCTCTCCTTGACCACAACTCCTGCTATCGCTTTAAGGTTTCCTAGATCTTTATCTGGGGGGATCTCTGGGTAGAGAAGTTCAAGATGTAATGTTTTTTTCGTTCCTGTGGAAAATGGGAGACCAGTTTAGGCAGACTTAAGGCAATTCTTTCCCATTTAGAAAACTTTCCATTAGCTATTTCTGTCACTGTAAGCCCTCAGAAAGTATGAAACTCTGTCACATATAGACAGACAGCAAATACTGAAAACAATGTAATTTTTACCACCACCAAAAATGAAAATATCCAAGATTTTACTATAGGTGTAGACCTATCACTGCTTCTGATGCCTGAATCTGAGGATTCTGCTGCATTTCACTGTTGCATACAATCTTTCAGTTTGAAAGTACAGTACTCCATGGTTGTATCAACAAGCTATGACTTCGCTAATAACCAAAAAGAAACTGCACTTTTGAGAAAGCTCAAAATTGGTCTGGAAAGTAAAAGCACTTCTGTGGGCGGTGATGCTGGATGAATGCTTATAAAACAGATACAGCTGTTATTTATTCTCAAAATAATGCAGCCTTTTGAAGAAAGAATAAGTATTAACCATGTGGATTTCATTTTTCCCCATCAAAGTACAGTAATTTATTCAACTATGTCAGAGTTTTTTAAACCAAAGAATATGCACGATACCTTCCAAATTGTGACAAAATTGTTTACATGGTGATAAAAGGAAAAACTTTTGAAGCATTAACCATTATGTATCACAATAAAGTTGCATAAAAGAGAAATTCTTGCAGAAAGAAAACTAAAAATTATGTCACCTTTCAGAAGATATTACTCTCCATATACCTGCTAGAACTTTTAAGTTATAGTAAAAGCTTTGTATTTAATTTCATCCTTTCCTTTTGACTAATTTTTGGTACATGAGGTGTATATTTTCTTACATTTTCACCGAGTAACTACAGTTGTTGGCAGTCTTTCTGCGTAATCACAATGGCAGCATAAGTGATTTCATAGGATAAGGTTCTCCTGGATACTCACTCAATACAGAATCGTAACTATTTTTTATGTTTTCTTAACTAAGAAAGAATCATATTATTTTGGGCCAGAATTTTTATAAAAATATTTTGAAATAAAATGCCTGCATAATACAAGTGAATGATGCTGACATTGATGGAGAACTCTTGCAAACTCATTCAGTCTGCAGGTGCTAGATACATGAGTTTATGCGATATGAACCTAGGATTTTGATAGTACTCGCAAATGAGTTGAAATAGTCTTCTCCTCATGATATTTCAGTGTGCTGTGTACCGCGTCACCATCCAAAGACTGTGAAGCTGCTAAATAGTTTTATACTCAGGGAAAAGAATAGACGGAGGTATTATTAAATGGTATGCCATGTCCTGAACTGGATCCAAGCTCAGCCACCTGGTCTTCAAGGAAATAGGTGATGTTTGACTCCACTATGTCTAAAATACAGCTGTAGTATATAACGGTCGCCTTAACCATCTAATTTCAACCTATAGTTGAGAGACATAAGTGACTTATGGTACAGAGGGTTGCAGAGAGCTAGGACAAGTTTGACGAGACTTGTTTTCCTTCCCAATTCTTAATCTTTAGATGGCAACAATTAGGCAAGGTAAGTTGTACTACACTCAGCAGAACTTAGCAATTAAGACAACATTTGCAGTATTATTACACTCAGTATCCTTTTGTGAGACATTGCAAACAAAATCAAAAGGAAAATTTGAAAGGGGAACTTTGAGAAAATAAAAAGAGATTGTTTAGAAGGAGATAAAACTAGTGTCCTTTAGACACTGTCAGTAACTACCATCTTACCTGTCTTATTTCATCACCAAAAAGTTAAATATTTGATCTATGTAAAGTTAAGCAGTTAGTCATTCTGAGTTCTCTTGCTAACTTATGGAAATAAAGGTATTTCCAGAAGTTGATTTACCCCAGTGGTATAGAACCTAGCACAGCATAAGGTTTATTTCTTCTTTATGGAATCTTTCTCCCTGTTGACACTGAAGTTTTAAAAGGATGAAGATAAACAGGATGAATGCCACCTTAGATAACTCCAAGCAGGATAATAAGTCAAAAACAAAGACATACTTTCAGCAGGCGAAATAGCTATGGCTGCTAATACTTAGCCTGCAAGAAAGAAAGTCACAGAGCAAATAATAAAGGATATAAAATTATAAACAAACTGGGGGGGGGGGGGGGGGG
>NW_009607810.1:102036-109445 GCF_000690535.1 Cariama cristata
GCAAATCATCAGGAGAAGTGATTTATAGAGAATTTAACAAGTCATGGTGGTTTAACCCCATTAGGCAGCTTAGACTCACACACCCATTCACTCACTCCCCTGCAGTGGAATGGGAAAAGAATTGGAAAACTGTGGAAATCCATGGGTTGAGATAAAGACAGTTTAACAGCTAAAGCAAAAGCCGTACACCCAAGCAAAGCAAAACAAGGAATTCGTTCCCCACTCCCCATGGGCAGGCAGGGCTTCAGCCATCTCCAGGTACGCAGGGCTCCATCAGGCGTAACGGTGACTGAGGAAGACAAATACCATTACTCCCAGCGTCCCCCCCTTCCTTCTTCTTCCCCCAGCTGTATGTGCTGAGCATGATGTCATACGGTGTGGGATATCCCTTGGGTCATTGGGGTCAGCTGTCCTGGCCGTGTCCCCTCCCAACTCATTGTGCCCCCTCAGCCTCCTCGCTGGTGGGGTGGGGTGAGAGGCAGAAAAGGCCTTGATGCTGTGCAAGCCCTGCTCAGCGACAGCTCAAACATCCCTGGGTCATCAATGCTGTTCCCAGCACAAACCCAAAACACAGCCTCATAGCAGCCGCTGTGAAGAAAATTAACTCTGTCCCAGCCAGAACCAGCACAAATGTATAGATGTTAACTATGATGGTCAACATAATTGTACACAAGCTAATATTGTGAAAACTGAAAGCAGCAAATAGTTGTTTGGTTAGGAATTATTAAGAACTCAAAAAGTATATTCTTTGGAGTAATTGCAAAAAAAAATTTAATCTGCACAACTGTAAGAATGTCCTGTTCTCTCTCCCAGTTCCATATTATTACTAATTTCCATTTCTGGTTTTTTTTCCTAATTAAATCTTAAATAAATAGAAAATAGACCTTGCTTTACTGCATAAGCAGTTCATAGCAGGATACCTACACTTCAAGCTAAGTGCAGCCTTTAGACACTCGCTAATACCAAAATGTATGTCTTCATATTCACATAGGACGCTTCACCAGAGAACACAGGAGTAAATATCTAGCCAAACTCTTTTCATTTCCAACAACAAAGATGAAGTGTTGTCAGAAACTAGAGAATTCAAAAAGACATTTGATGGAGTAAAAATTGTAAAACTACAAGTTCCTTGGCTGAAACAGGTAAGATTTCTGAAAGACTGATCCTGCTGCTACTAACAAAAACATGCAATCCATTCTGAATCAGTGATACTGCATCAGTAAACTGGTTGTGAAAACATTTTGTCTTCTTATAAAGGTGACCCTGAGAACTACAGATGAGTGAGACTTAATTCAGAATCAGGGCTGTGAATTGAACAATGCCTATAAACAAAAGGCAGGTCTATGATGTGTTGAATGTTCTTTCCACACACACACCAGTCTCTGAAGGCTGTAAAGCAAAGTCAAAACTGCCTTAAAGCAGCAGGTGAGCGTTCTGCCACCTGAGGGGCTCAGTACCTTTGTGAAGCAGATCAATATGGATTTGATGATTCAGGAGGACACTTTAACCCCCTAAAAATACTATCATTTTAGCAGCAATTCTCAAAGGAAAGCTAGGGAAGGAAGCAAAATTGTTGTGGTCAGCTGCTGCATAATCAAGTTGTCTACTAAATAAAACTGAGACCTTCCATTTGTCCTACAGCTCTGTCACATTTTTTTTCCCCAAAAACATTCCAAAGAAAATCAATAACATATCAAGAACACAGTGATACCTGGCAGTTTAATTTCAGAAAGTCTGCAGATCAATAGCTTTAGAGAGGCTTGCAGTTCCTCAGAATATAAGTGCAGTAACTAATGCTGGGAGCTGTGCGTGTAAGCGTGAGCGTATGTGTGACCGAGGGAGAAGTTGAGATTTACATTCATTACTGGGACTTGCTGCCATATTGTATTTCAGTCACTACCTTTACTGTTCCTTTGTGAAAAGGTTTTAGAGCTGGATGTTTTTCATTCCTTTGACTTAAATAGTTATTTGTTTTAAATAACTACAGAAGCAACTTTATTTTTTCTACAGTTTAGATTGAAATGGAATTTCCATTAAGATGCAGATTCAGAAGTTTTTAACTCAGTCACATGATTGACACATGTTTGTCTATAAGATTTATGGTTGGGATTGAATTATTTCTAACTAGTGATGGACAGATTCAGTTATTTTCAGTGACAGATAATTTAAAAAAAAAGAAAGTAAATCTTACTTGGTATAATTTGAAACTCACATAACTTCAACAGAAAAGCTGGTCTTTTCAAGGTTTAATTAACAAATTCTTATCATATTTCTTTATTTTTATCATCTGAACCAAACCAAACAATCTTCAAGTTCAGTTATTATAAAGAACTATACGTATAAATATTTAACAATAAGTGCAAAACACAAAACTCTTGATACACCAAAGACACATGCATCAAATATTTAGCTGGTCACAGGAGCACCATTTTTGCTCTTCTATAAAAGGTATAAATAATTATATACAGACCATTCTACAAAGAGTTATAAAATGGTAATGCAGGATCCATTGGCTGAAGGGTGAATTTGATCCAACAGACGAATCCAAATTCTGTAAGTAAAACATAAAATATATTTTATAAAAGTTCAAGTACCATAATGCTAAGCTCTATTTAAATGTTTTGTTCATAGAGAAGCACAAGAGACAAATATAAGTAATTAAGCTAGTGTATCATGTCAGAGCAACCAATCCCATACTAACATAATAAGGAACCTATTAGCACACATCAGTGGTCCATTTTCAGGCATACAATGTGCTTAGAAGTCAATTTATCTTTAAGACTACCCATTTAAAAATTTAGATTTTTTTTTTAAAAAATATTATATGTACTATATTATTAAAAAATTAAGACCTAAAACTATAATATTGATATCTTGGTTTGGATTTCTCTCAGCTCACTTCAGTTATTTGGTATATAGTTAATGGAGAGGAAAGGAGGATAGGCTTAGATCGTAGTTAACCTCCTGATTTTAGACCTATGTGTTAGAATGAGCGAGACAAATGTCCTTGTAAATGTATTTATGTCTTCCCATTGACTTACAGGAAATGTAGACAACCAGATATGAACAGCTAATCAGCTGAAACCTTTTTCTTGTGGCACTCCTATCTTCATAACAAAACAAATTCAAAACATAACATTTGCTGAGCAAAGCATAACATCCTAAATTTTAATACTTTTCCGAATTAAAGGGACAGAGATCAAGAAAACTACTATGAGCTTTACTGTTATATCTCGTTTTTGCTTGGATCTTTTTTTTTCTGTACTCCATCAATAAGATAGTAGCACTAAACTCCAAACAGAAGGCCAATGGAAAATTTTTAAATTATTTCTGTTTGTTTAAAAAGGTTTATTTCTGGAAGTGGAGAAATGTATATCATCAGGTCTTGATTTCAGGAATATATCCTTAAATTGGATGTTTTCAGAGGAAATATCGCAAAGCTGCCTCAATCTGAAAAGGCAGCTTAAGTGCTGAGAGCAAGAAATCGTAGCGCTCTAGATGTCATAGACACCTCACCACCTGCTTAACCTTAAAAAGATAAGGAATCTCTCTGGCTTTAAAGTGGCAGCTTATTACTTCATCAGTAAGCACTTGTCTAGACAGAGTCGTAATAACTTTCAAGAAGTACCTAATATCTATATTATTTGTCTGGAGAAATCACCGTCAGGTTCGAACATTCCTGGCATCAGGAATAGGTGTGAGCTACGAGCACAGTAGTTTCTGAATAAGTATGCGTAAACTGATTCACTAGAAGAAAAGAGAGTTGGTCACAGGTAGTTTCATGTAACTGCTTCTTCTTTCATTTCCTTTTATTTCCTACAGACAGATCTGCTAACTGTGCTACTCACCGCTGAAAAGCATTTCAGCTCTGCAGTAAGTATCTCGTATGACTTTCCATTCAGAGAAGCAGTCTAACCCATAACTCTAACCAGGTAAAGGGAAAACTTCAAAGACACTGGAGCTGTGCTGTCCTCTTCAATGAACTGTGCTGATTCGTACCAGCTGAGTGTTTGGATCAAAACCTCATTTTATAGGAATTGCTCCCTCCAGTATCACCATTAAAATTTTCAAGTCTCAGTGATGTACCTGTGGAAGAATATTTTCCTAAAATCCCACCACGGCTTTCATTGTTAAGAATGATAATGAGGATAGCAGCAAGCGTTTAAGTCCATTAGTTTAAGATCCAGTTTCTATAATGATGAAAAAAAAAACCCACAAACAAACCCAAACCTTTGAATTGAGTCTACTTCTTGCGATCTTATTACTTTTAGGTGGGACATGCTATTGTATTTAAAACCTGAGCTGAGATTGGCACGCACAAAAAAAACTTGTGAACTGTTTCAAGTAAGAATGAAGTTATAAATTGTAAATTTGTAGTCAATTATACATCAGCCAATACTTACGCTCGATTGTGCATCAGTTTTGAATTACATATAAAGCCTCAGGTTCGCTGCTCACACTGACAGAAAATTCTGTAATTTATGTATGATCATTCCCACATTAATTGCTTACATGGATAATTCTGGGTTATATCAGCCTACTGTAAGGAACACCCAAAACATACTTTATTAGCTGTAGGAAAGATACAACTTTATTAGCTACTGCAATGCTGATGGCCTTACTCTCTGTAGCAACCCCATGAAACTCTTTCAAAGCCTGTAAAAAGTCTTAGCATATGCTCATGTTGAACAAAATCTGCAAAGCATTAGATGAGTTGAGAGGGTAAAAGTGCTGGGCTATCAGTGCATTCAGGATGTATTTTGAGTATCATTGATATAATCTTTTATATGTATATATACTTTTCACAGGAAAGAGGAAATGTTCGGGATAAGTTCCTTGCTTCCCAGATAGGCAAGCAGTTAAATGGTCATAGAAGTTAGCAATAATTCTACTACTATTCTGCACTCAAAATTTACCATCTTGGAAATTAAAATGGATGATAAATTAGGGAAGATGAGCATGACAACCGTAGAGATAAAAGAAGGTATCTTAAATATGGAAGAACAAGTCACTATCTTGAAAATTGATTCGACACAGAGAGAGAATCAACAGAATGGTAGAGTCAATAAAGCTACTGACTGACAAGTTGGAAGAACACAAGTATGAAATGAAAAAAAAAAAAAATAATGGTTGAATACCCAAAATATACTGAAGAAGAACAACCATCTCTTTCTTTGAATAGCGGGTTCCTGCTCTGCTTAAAGTAAGGGGAAAGCAGGGGTAAGAATGGAATAAAGGCACAGCGAATTTTTTCACCGTCACATGGAATACTCATAGTATTTGTTATGGTATCATAGTTAAATCGGAGACAAAAAAAATAAGAAATATTCAAAACCAAAGAAATTATAAATACATGTTACCATTTAAGATGGATTATTCAATTTATGTCTAGTGTCTGACATTCAGCACCTTATTTACACATAAAAAGGTAAGAATTTTCTTAATAATATTTCTCCAGTGATACGCAAACATAGCAGCTATTATAACCACCGAATTAAGATTTTTCAGTATACTTTTCTGTATGTTTTATAGACTTGAAAACAATGTTCATATATTGTAAGAATCTTAATTCTTAATTTTTAAAACATGTTTTAGATTTTTAATAACATTTAATAATATAGATGAGGGAGACTGGCTGTGCATAATTGCAGAGTCTAGGAACTAGATTATAATGGCAGATGATGTAATTTGTTAATTTGTTTCTAAATTCATTCCATTCTTGTTTATTTCCTATCTTCTTATTTAATAGCTTGTACCTTTAGCAGTACTGTAAACTACTGAACAAGACATAAGTGATAGTATGCCCGGTTCGATTTGTATTTCACCTCACACTCCTGAGACAATATATCAATTTCAGAAGTAAAGATAAGGCTTTCAAAAAATAGATCCTGAACACAACATAATTGTAAAACCAAAGAAATAAACAAAACCATCATCAGATCAAAATACAACAGGAAACTGATTTAATAATTAAAAAATAGTCCACCCTTTTACTTGTATAGTGACTGCATCAAAAAAATATCAGTTATGAGAAAAATATTATCTATTTAGTATGCAGGAAACTGAGGCGATGTGAATTGAATACAAATTATGGAAACTCCATGTGTGTCCACATGCAGAAAATGTATTGTTCCAGAAGGTCACTGACATAATAACTTAGCTGTCTGGACTGCAAGCACCACTCCACAACTACGACACACCACAATGCTACATAGTTTATCGCAAAGGGAGAAAAAAGTGGATGATTCTTGTCTCATTGACGTAGAAAGAGAGGAGAAGTACCATGTGATACTTACTTAGCCAAACCATGTCTAAAAATTCCCTTTTTGCTCACTTTTCCTCAGGCAGATAAAAAGGTCTGTATTAGCTAATACACATCTCTGCAGACAGGCAGCTATGAGTACTTACGCACAATATTTTCTTTTTCCAGTTAGACTGATCCTGCCCTCATTGTGCTTAAGGAGCAGGCACATGCAAGTCAGATCTATGCGAGAAGGTATGTAAATGCACATTTTACAGTGTTCTGCCAGTAATAATAAAGATAACAATGAGGCTGGGTGTATGAGCTTGGGATCAGTGAAATCTTAGTGCAGCCACACAAATTCTAGTTTGAACAGGACCTCAGTCAAATCAGCCATGAAAAAGCATGCTTGTTCCCTCTCCAAGAAGGCTACAATGTCATCTACTCCAGTTGTGCACACTCAGCACGACTCAGCTCACTCAGTGTTTCAGAAAAAAAGTTAAATAACTTGTCAAAACACAAGGAAAGATTCTGATGATGCAGAGTAGTGCAGCTCAGTAAGATAACGCATTAGGATTACAAAGCAAAGATAGAAGAAAGAAGTCTATTTGACCAAGCAGAATGCAAATTGCAGTTTGTGATAAATGAAGAAGTGGAAGAAGAGAAAAAACAAAACAAAGCAAGTGAGGCAATGGCAATGACTCACCAGCTCCCATGGGCAGCCCAATGCCCAGAGAGCTCCCAAGCAAAAAATGGTCAACCTCCTAAACACCCTCCTCTTCTTCACCCCCAATATATTCACTGAGAATGAGAAACAGAGAAGGGCTTGGTGCTCTTCAAGCACTGTTCAGCAAGAGCTAAAACACTGGTGTGCTATCAGCACTGTTTTAGTCACAAATCTAAAACACAGCACCATACAAGCTGCTATGTAGAAAATAAACACCATCCCAGTCAGACTGGGATCCCAGTGCTTGACTCTTAAAACTCTTCAAAATTTCTCAAAAATATGCTTTAGAATTTGTGGGAGCTGTTAAAAACAAAGTAAAGCAAAATTAAAAGAAAAACAAGAGGATTCCTTATAACCAGTCTGTAACATTTGTTTCTTGGTTCCTGACAAAAGAAACCTGTCAAAAGAAACCAGGAATCACAGAATCATAGAATGGTTTGG